>NC_088349.1:38880000-38882500 GCF_036884655.1 Musa acuminata AAA Group
AGTAACGACAATACAAGAAAAAAAAATTTAAATATTTTTTCACTTGAAGAACTAATTGGGTCTTTGATTACCTATGAAATGACTAATATGACACTTGACGAATATGAGAACTACCTTCCAAAGGACAGGAAGGATTTGGGACATAGAACATTTGAAGACCACTTGAGCATAAGCTCAAATAATAGTGAACCTAAACTACAAAAGAAGTTTAAAAAGTTAATGAAACAAAAATTTAAGAACAAAAAGAACGGAACTACTTGCTTTGAACGCAAAAAGAAGAATAATAATTAGGATGAATCGAGCTCCTCCAAGGACGAGGAGAAAATCAAGAAAGACGAGGTGGCAAACTATGCCTTAACCGCTTTCAATGATGAGGTAATCGAAATCCCCCTAATTTACTTTGAAATTACATAATGCATTTCCTTTTTTTTATTTAGTTTAGAAAATATTTTTCCTTAAAAATTACATGTTTAATAATGTTATGAAAATGCAAAAAAATTAGGAATCATGTTTATCATGCTAGTGATTTTAAAAATAATCATGAAAATATATGTTTTATGATAAACAAACAAAATGATTTTGATTGAAATTATGAAATCATGCTTGATGATTTAATGTTACATAATGATGATTTGATATCATGATTGATGATTTTATTCTATGCATGAGATTTTTGAAATTATGCATGATGAATCTTATGGTTTACGGATTATCGATTTTTACTATAATGAATATGCCTTATTGATCTTTGTCATAATAAATCTTGCATTTTCAGTTTTAAACATGATACATGTTTTTATTTGGCATAAATGAAATAAAATCATATGAATTGAAATAACTAAAAAGAGGAAAACATTTTTTCTTGAAAATTATTTTTCTCTATTGATTTTGATGAATCCATTTGTATCATCTTTATGAATCTCTTGGACTTTGAAAATGATTTGAATGATTTAAATTTGAATAAATTTTTATCCAAATCATGATCTTGATTCCATGATATTTATAAATTAAGATTTATTATGAATCAAGATTTTTCATTAATCGATCTCCTAAGATTTTCTTTTGATTATTTATGAGGAAGTTTTTCAAAAAGAAATCTTGGTTTTTGGTATTCACATGTTCTAATCTTTCATGATATGACTTTTATGTAATTCTTTGTATTCATGAAATGTTTATCTCATCACCCAATTATTTTCTTCTTGATATTCCTTATGTGATGATATAAATGCATAAAATATTCATGAATTTATTTTGATGTATACAATGATAAAATGGGGAGAAGTTTTGATCATGAATGGTAGGATGAAATTTGACAAAATTAATACCATCATGATTTGAAATGCTATGATTTGTTACCAAAATAATGTATCATGAATGCTTTAAATGATGAGTGTTTGGTATCATGATCAAAATGTTGATACATGTTTAAAAATTTTAATATTTTTTATATTACATGAAAAATGAAATGTAAGGACTTTTAAAAATGTGCATGTTTTAATTTGAAAAAATAATAATGTACAAATAAGATTGATACTTACCTTTGTCATAATCTGATATAAAGGGTCTTCCCTTCTTTTTGACAATGACAAAGGGGGAGATAAAAGATGCTAGCTCGCACAATTTAAGAAGAAAGCAAAAAATTACACTTATCAAAAGAGAAGAAAAAACTTGCTTCTTAAACATCTCAAATTGTTAGCTTCCATGTTATAAAACAATGTAACATTTTGTTAGCTTGCGCATTTGGAAAGGAAGCAAAAATAATGGCACTTCTCAAAAGAGAAGAAAGAGCTTGCTATCTTGAATATCACTAGCTTGCCTATCTTGAGAAGCAAAGAGTTGCTATCTAAAAAGAAGAAAAATTGCTATCTTGCGCATCGCAAAGAAAAGCAAATTTGTAAATTTACACAATTCTAAATTATTGTTAGCTTGTATGTTGCAAAACTTGCTTTCTTTATCAAACACTTGCTAGCTTGAACATTGCAGAACCAACATGCCGAACTTGCATATCTAGCAAAATTTACAAACTTGTAAAACTCAAATTTTTTTGCTAGCTTGCATCATTATAAAACCGGAGATTTATGATGCAATGTATTGAACTTATCTCTAAACACATAAGAGTTGGAACTTCTCCTTTTTGTTGATGACAAAGGGGGAGAAGTATGTTGATATCATGCATGATTTGATCATGACATGTTGCTTAGATATTTGAATCTAAGAGTTTCTATCAATATGTCATATTGATAGGGGGAGTTTGTTTAAACTCCGGGAGTTAAGGTTAATTCCGTCGTCAATTGATTGTCATCATAAAAAAGGGAGAGATTGTGGAATCTCGGATTTTGATGATGAAACCAATCGATAAGTGTTTATGTTTTAATCTACGTTTTGAGTGACGCAGGATGCTTCGATCAGGATGAGACAATTAAAGCATGAAATGTCATGTTGGGCCGGAGGAACATGTTAGAAGATTGGACGTCGAGCCGGTGGATCGGTCGATGTATCA
>NC_088349.1:39557500-39747500 GCF_036884655.1 Musa acuminata AAA Group
ACAACCCAATTAGGGGCCAGCTAGGTCCATGTAAGAATTGTGTTGGGCCCAATAAGAGGCCCAAATAGTGCCCCAAGAAGTCTCACCGTCGTGGCATAGTCTTCGAGACTATGTCAGGTGGTGGTATCGCCAGTCTGGGCGATTGTAACGCCCCTGGCAGGGTGCCAATCAATGGTACCGCTAGTCTGAGCAGTGGTACTGCCCAGCACTGCCCCCTAGGAAGTGGTACCACCAGACCTGGGCGGTGGTACTGCCTAGGACAGTGTCAGTGTCGACTGACACTAGGCGGTGGTATCGCCCAACACAAGCGATAGTACCGCCCGTGCCCGGGGAACCCAGGATGGAAAAGTTGTAGGCTCTAAGTTTGAATCAACTTGAAGCCTATAAATACCCCTCTCATCCCTAGTGAAAGCACACAAGCACAGAGAGTTTAAAAAGAAAGAAATGCTACTAAAATCTTATATGATCTCCTCTCCCTCTTCTAAGTGTTAGACTAGTTTGAGAGATGAGTAAGTGAGTGCTTGTAAGGGTTGTCTCCTAAACCCGGCAAAAGGAGAAGAGGGGTGTAAAAGGTTATTGACCTTCGCCTATTGAAGGAAGGCCTCTAGTGGACGTCGGTGACCTCGTTGGAGGAGGAAGCCGAAAGTGGATGTAGGTCACGTTGACCGAACCACTCTAAAACTGTGTGTTCTTTGGTTTGCATTTACTTATTGCTATTTACCTAACTGCAAACCTCCATACGTGCTTTAATTCCTCATTACTTTTGCTGCACACCTTTATGAACACGCTTTCAAGTTAAGCACTTTTGAGTTCGATTTTTTATCGTACAAAAGATTTTTCGAAACTGACGTTTTTATCCGCTGCACTAAATCACCCCCACCACCCCCCCCCCTCCTTAGTGCACTCTTGATCCTAACAATTGGTATCGGAGCCTCATTTTCTATTTTGGTTTAACACCCAAATAGAAATGGCTCTTTTCGGCTTTCAAGAGGGTCACTCTCTCATTCATCCTCCCTTTTTCAGTGGGACAGACTACACTTATTAGAAAACTCGAATGAGAGTTTTCTTGCTTTCATTAAATCTCGATTTATGGCATATAGTTGAATCCGATTTTCAAATGTCTTCTCTTCCAATGAACCATTGGAATGATTTGGAGAAGAAGACGTTTTCTCTAAATACAAAGGCTATGAATGCCTTATTTTGCGCTTTAGATAAAATCGAGTTTAATCGAATTTTTATGTGCGAAACGACTTTTGACATATGGCGCACTCTCGAAATTACACACGAAGGTACTAGCAAAGTTAAAGATTCTAAAGTCAACTTTTTAATACATGATTTTGAACTTTTTCATATGAAACCAAGCGAAATCGTTGTTAACATGTACACCCGTTTTATGGATGTCGTCAATGGTTTGAAAGCACTTGGCAGAAGTTTTTCGGATTTTGAACTTGTAAACAAGATTTTACGATCACTTTCTAAAACTTGGGACTCTAAAGTAATGGCCATACAAGAGGCTAAAAACCTAAACAACCTTCCACTCGAAGAACTAATTGAGTATTTAATTATCTACGAAATGAACAATCTGACAAAAAGGGAACTCGAGAACAACCTTCCAAAGAACATGAAGGATTTGAAACTTAGAACAATCGAAGACCACTCGAGCATAAGCTCAAGTGATGGTGAACTTAAACTTCAAATGAAATTTAAAAAGTTCATTAAACAAAAATTAAAGAACAAAAAGAATGGAACTACTTGCTTTGAACGCAAGAAGAAGAACATAAATTGGGATGAATCGAGCTCCTTCGAAGACGAGGAGAAAATCAACAAAGGCGAGGTGGCAAACTACGCCTTAACGGCCTTCGATGTTGAGGTAATCAAAAAGCCTTTAGTTTATTTTAAAATTATATAATACTTCTCATGACTTATTTTTAATTTAGCTTTAATTTAGTTTAAGAAAATTAAATATTTTTTTATTACATGTTTAATGAAAATGCAAAAATAAAATTGGATCATGATTACCTTTCCAATTATTTTAAAAATAATCATGAAAAATATATATTTTATGATAAACAAACAAAATGATTTTGATTGAAAATATGAGATCATGTTTAATGATTGATGCATAATGATGCTTTAAAACCATGTTTTGATGTCATGTATAATGATCATGCTTAATAAATTTATATTTCAAAATTATGCATGATGATTTTTGTGATTATCGAACTTTGTGATCTTTTGAAAGATCATTTTCAGCGTTAATGAATGATGCATAGATTTGGCATAAAAGAAAAGAATAACCATGTATGAAATCAATCAATGAGTTGAAACAAAAGGAGGAAAGAATTTTTCTTGAAAAATTTCCTTTTTCTCTATCTTATCGATTTTTCACTAAGAGACCAATAAAATTATTTATGCCATTTTGAATCTATTGAAAGTAATGTTGAGATTTTGATGATTTTGTTGATTTGAATTTGAATTAGCTTTATCTTGATTTCTTGCAATTATAATTTGAATTTTTTATTGAATGAATCAAGATTGTTTTCTATTTAAAAGGAGATTTGTCCGAATGGTTCATGGTCTTTTAGTATTCATGATCTTAATAATTATATTTTTGAAACTTTATGTAAATCAAGATTGTTAATCATGATTCTCTCATTTTATCAAAGAGAATATTTTTCAAAATGAATCGTAAGTTGTTTTCTCTTGATTTTTCGATACCCACAATTTGAGAAAATGTACCTTGATGCTTGAAACATTTTATGCATAAATTGATTTTCTTTATGATTCAATACTTCTTTGTAATTAAGATTTGTTTATGGCAAGATATGATTGAATCAATGTTATAAAAGAAAAAGAAAATTGTTAGCTTGCTAATTGCAAAAGAGAACAAAAATATATGCTAGCTTGAATGATAAAACATGAGATTGTCTATAGTGCAAATTTATTGTTCACATGATGTGTAGATTGAAATAATGATTGGAATATTAATGTAATTATAAATGATGATTTGGTATTATGCATAAAACACTCATGATATTATTTTGATGCATGCAATGATAAAATATTCATGATGAAAAATTATTTTGATATTCATGATGAAAAATTATTTTGATATTCACATCTTGATTTTTTCATCTTTGTTACCTTACTTTTATCATAATTTGAAAATTGATGTAAAGGGTCTTCCCTTCTTTTTGACAATGATAAAGGGAGAGCAAAACATGCTAACTTGCACATTACAATGGAAGCAAAATTGCTAGCTCAAACTTTGCAAAGGAAGAAAAAAAAAATAGTACTTCTCAAAAGAGAAGAAAGAAATTGCTATCTTGAACATCACCAAGAATTGCTAGCTTGAAATTTCAAGAAGAGGCAAAAATATCTATCTTGAACATCACCAAAAATTTGCTACCTTGCTAGCTTATGATCTAAAGAGAAGCAAAGAATTGTTATCTCAAAAGAAGCAAAAGTGCTATCTTGCCTATCTCAAGAAGCAAAAAATGCTAAATTTGCACATCTCTAATTTGCTAGCTTGTATGAAGTAGAACATGCTATCTTACTACCTTGCATATCTATGATGATAGCAAAATTGTCTGATGATAAAAATGAAGAATATGTTTATCATATAATGATTTGAACTTATATGTTTAAATACTTAATAGTGGTACTTCTTTTTGTTGATGACAAAGGGGGAGAAGTATGTTGATGTCATGCATGATTTGATCATGATATGTTGCTTGGATTTTTGAATTCAAGAGTTTCTATCAATATGGTATATTGATAGGGGAGTTTGTTTGAACTCCGGGAGTTAAGGTTAACTCCGTCGTCGATTGGTTGTCATCATAAAAAAAGGGGAGATTGTTGAATCTCGTATTTTGATGATGAAACCAATTGATAAGTATTTATGTTTTAATCTGCATTTTGAGTGACTCGGGATGCTTTGATCAGGATGAGATAATTAAAGTAGGAAAAATCATGTTGGGCCAGAGGAACATGTTAGAAGATTGGACATCGGGCCGGTGGATTGGTCGACATATCGATATAAGGCTTCGGGTTGTGGATTCAGGCATAGGGCCAAAAAGAGCAGATATTGCGCCAAAGATATTAGAGTTGCGGAGTCAACTGGCTGATTGGGCAATAGGCCGCAAGAGAGGACGATGCGTCGAAGAATCGGACGATGCGTCGAGGGACCAATGACATGCCGAACAACTTGATTAATGCTTAGTATTAATTGTCTAGATCGAAGTGTGTTTTTACATGTGCAGGATTAACTACGATAGCAAGGCATGAAGCAAAATGAAGTCCCGGAGTCAAGGACACGATTACGTTGGGGGTTCGAGAGTTCGTCGGAAGTCCGGACGTTCGTCGAAAGTTCTGGAGGAACCAGCCAAGAAGTCTCGGAGCTTGCTAGAGAAGCTCATCAGAACTCGCCAAGAAGATCGTCTAAAGTCTAGGAGTTCACTAGAATTTCGTCGGAAGCTCACTGGAAGAATAGACATAGGGACTTGTTTTGCTTAGCAAATGTCTTAGGATTTTGTAGTTAGCACGTAATTGGGCTTGGATTTGGGCCAACCCAATTAGGGGCCAGCTAGGCCTATGTAAGAACTATGTTGGGCCCAACAAGAGGCCCAAATAATGCCCCAAGAAGTCTCACCATCGTGACATAATCTTTGAGACTATGCCAGGCGGTGGTACTACTAGTGTGGGCTGTTGTACCGCCCCTGGTAGGGTGCCAGTCAATGGTACCGCTAGTCTGAGTAGTGGTACCGCCCAGCACTGCCCCCCAGGCAGTGGTACCGCCCAAGACAGTGTCAGTGTCGACTGACACTAGGCGGTGGTATCGCCCAGCGCAGGTTGTAGTACCGCCCATGTTTGAGGAACTTGGGATAGGAAAGTTTTAGGGTCCAAGTTTGAATCGACTTGAAGCCTATAAATACCCCTCTCATCCCTGGTTAAAGCACACAAGCACAAAGAGTTTAAAAAGAAAGAAACACTGTAAAAATCTTGTGTGATCTCCTCTCCCTCTTTTAAGTGTTAGACTAGTTTGAGAGATGAGTAAGTGAGTGCTTGTAAGGGTTGTCTCCTAAACCCGGTAAAAGGAGAAGAGGGGTGTAAAAGGTGATTGGCCTTCACCTATTGAAGGAAGGCCTCTAGTTGACGCCGGTGACCTCGTCGGAGGAGGAAGCCAAAAGTGGATGTAGGTCACGTTGATCGAACCACTATAAATACCTTTCTCATCCCTGGTTAAAGCACACAAGCACAAAGAGTTTAAAAAGAAAGAAACGCTGCTAAAATCTAATGTGATCTCTTCTCCCTCTTCTAAGTGTTAGACTAGTTTGAGAGAGGAGTAAGTGAGTGCTTGTAAGGGTTGTCTCCTAAACTTGGTAAAAGGAGAAGAGGGGTGTAAAAGGTGATTGGCCTTCGCCTATTGAAGGAAGGCCTCTAGTGGACGCTAGTGACCTCGTCGGAGGAGGAAGCCAAAAGTGGATGTAGGTCATGTTGAACGAACAACTATAAAACTGCCGTATTCTCTAGTTTGCATTTACTTATTGCTATTTATCTTACTACAAACCTCCATACGTGCTTTACTTCCTCATTACCTTTGCTGCACACGTTTACGAACACGCTTTCAAGTTCAACACCTCCGTGTTTGGTTTTTTATCGTACGAAAGATTTTCAAAAACCGACGTTTTATTCGCTACACTAATTCACCCCCTCTTAGTGCTCTCTTGATCCTGACACTTACTGCTCTTTCTCTTTTTACCGGGTTTAGTAGATAACCCTTACACCCTCACTCACTCCTTTCTCAAACTATTCTAACATTTAGAACTTTGAGAGGAGTTTCACACAAGATTACAGTAGAGTTTCTTTCCTTTTTACTCTCAATACTTGTGTAAGTTAACTAGGGATGAGAGGGGTATTTATAGGCTTCAAGTTGATTCAAACTTGGAGCCTCAAAAGGTCTAATCCCAGGTTTTCTAGGTACAAGCGGTACCACTGTCGTTTCTGGGCGGTACTACCACCGTAGGATTTGATACTAGGCATTACCACCACCAAACAGGCACAATACCACCACTGGCAGCATTGCTACCGGCGGTACCACTGCCCAGGAATCCTAGGGTGCTGTTCCCCTGGCGATGCCACCGTCGACCAAGGTTTCAGCACCCTGGTTGGGCCTTGAACCCAGCCCAAACTAGTCCAGCTTCAGGCTCAGTTGGCCCCTAACAGAGTTGATGGGATTCCTACCAATCTCAACTCTAATTATATGCTAACTACGATTCCTAAGACATATTCTAAGCAAGATAAGTCTGATTTCTTCCGGCGAGCTTCCAGCGATCTTCTGGCAAAATTCCGACGATCTCTTGGCAATACTCCGACGGACTCTCGGCAAGCTCCTGGACTTCACGACAATCTTCTTGGTGAGTTCCAATAAGCTTCTTTAGCAAGCTCCTGGACTTTTCGATTGGTTTCGGCAAAACTTCTAACGAACGTTCGGACTTCCGATGAACTCTCGAACTCCCAACGAAATCGCGTTCTTTTCTCTAGGACTTCATTTTGCTTTATGCCTTGCTATCGTAGTTAATCCTACACACATAAAAACACACTTCGATCTGGATAATTATTACTAAGCGTGAATCATGTCGTCCGGTATGTCATTGGTCCATCGACGCTTCGTCCAATTCTTCGGCGCAACATCCTCTCCTGCAGCCTATTGCCCAATCGGTCATTTGACCTCCGCAACTCCGATATCCTTGGTGCAATATCCGCTCTTCTTGGCCCGATGCCCAAATCCATGGCCTGAAGCCTTCTATCGATACGTCGACCGATCCTTCGGCTTGACATCCAATCTTCTAATGCATTTTCCTCCGACCCAACATGATTCTTCCTGCTTTAATTGTCTCTCCCTGATCGAAGCATCCTGCGTCACTCAAAACATAGATTAAATCATAAACACATATCAATTGGTTTCATCATCAAAATCCGAGATTCAACAATCTCCCCCTTTTTGATGATGATAACCAATTGATGACGGAGTTAACCTTAACTCCTAGAGTTTAAACAAACTCTCTCTATCAATATGCCATATTGATAGAACCTTGAATTCGAGCTGAATTCAAGTCATTGCAAATTTCATCATGAATATTTGTAACACGTCATCATACATAACATGATCATACTTCCCCCCCTTTGTCATCAACAAAAAGGAGAAGTTCCAACTATCAAGTGAGATATAAGTTCAAATCATTACAAAAAAATATTAAGTTTTGTCATCATGCAATTTGTGAGCTAGAAAATTTAGCAAGTGTTACATCATGCAAGCTATCAAGTTTTAGATATGTAAGTTTTACAACATACAAGCTAGCAAATTTAAAGATGTGCAAGTTGGCATATTTGCTTTTCTTTACGATGTTCAAACTAGCAAGTTTTTGAAATGTACAAGATAGCATCTTTTTTGTATTTTCTTGAAATGTGTAACTTAGCAAAATTCACAAGATAGCATCATTCTTTTTCTCTTTTGAGAAGTGCAAGTTAGCAATTTTCTCTTTAGAGATATGCATACTAGCAATTTTTCTCCATGTAATTTGCAAGTTAGCAAACTTAGTAAGTTTTACATAATTTTGGAACATGCAAGATAGCAAATTTTATACATATGAAAATTGGTAAAATTTTTGCATCTTTTGAGATAAGCAAGCCTTTTGCTTCTTCTTGAAATGTGCAAGTTTCCAAATTTTGCATCTTAGGGTAGTAATTTTTCTCTCCCTTTGTCATTATCAAAAAGAAGGGGAAGAATACAGTTTTGTATCTCTTTTTCCCTTTACAATAATTTTCAAATTATGACAAAGGTAAAATATTCATTCTTATTTCAAAATGCCATAATTGAGATAAACCTTGAATTCAAATCAAAGCAATTTCAATCATGATTCACATCATATGTAATACATCACATACATCATCATAATAAAAAGCATAAGTATTGCATGCATCATTCTAAATCATAAATATTTCATATCATGATGGTATCAATTTGTCAAATTACATCCTACCATGCATGATCATAACTTCTCATTTGTATGCATCAAAATAATATCAAGAGTATTTTCATGCATAATTTCATATCATCATATGAAAAATATCAAAAGAATTTTGGTGATGAGATACACAAATAATGAAGACAAATTGTGAATATCAAGAGACACCATGATTCATTTTAACAAATCTCCTCTTAAACAAATATCGAAAAGAATTCTTAGGAGATCAAATGATATAATATTTTGATTCATGCATAAGAAATCTCAAGTTATAAATTTCAAAAAAATCAAGATAAAGCTCATTCAAATTCAAATCATCAAATCATCAAAATTATTTTTAAGAGATTCAAAATGACATAAACAACTTTATTAATCTCTAGTGAAAAATCGATAAGATAGAGAAAAAGAAATTTTCAAGAAAAATACTTTTCTCTTTTTAGTTGTTTGAAATCATGTGATTTGTTTCGTATAAGCATGCTCAAGTTTCTCATATGAAAACAATACATCATGGTTTAAAATTGAAAGAGTAAATCTCATAATAGAAATCATCAAGATCAATAAACTATAAATTACCCAAAAATCATCATTACTTCAAATCATCATACATAATTTAAATATAAAATCATCAAGCATGAGTCTTACATTATTTCATATAAGCATGCCTTTTTTCATTTATGCTAAATCAAAACATACATCATTTTTAAAACTAAAAATGCCACTTTCGATAGTCCATAAATCACTAAAATCATCATGCATAATTTTGAAATATAAATTTATTAAGCATGATCATTATGTATCACTACTTTGGGCATGACATCAAAACATGGTTTCAAGTTTTCAAGGTATGCACAATTTCATATTAAAGCCATCCAACAAAACTTGAAAAGCAATACAAAATCATCATAATACACATAATTATTTATACCATACAAGAAATTAATCACTAGATTTAATTCTAACATTTTGTTCATTTATCATAAGACATGCCATTTTCATGATTATTTTCAAAATTACTAGAATGATAAGCATAATCCTAATTTTTTTAGCATTTTCATTATATTATTAAACATGTAATTTTCAAGAAAAATAATTAAACTAAATTAAAAATAACTCATTAAAAGCATCATGTAATTTCGAAATAAATGAAGGGAGTTTTGTTTACCTTGTCGTCAAAAGCCGTTAAGGCATAGTTTGCCACCTCGCCTTTGTTTATTTTCTCCTTGTCTTCGGAGGAGCTCGATTCGTCATTTGGCAACTTCTTCTTGTGTTCATAGCAAGTAGTTCCATTTTTTTTGTTCTTTAATTTTTGTTTAATGAATTTTTTAAATTTTATAGTGATGAGTTCAAGTTCACCATCACTTGAACTTGTGCTCGAGTGGTCTTCATGTGTTCTAAGTGCCAAATCATTCCTGTTCTTTGGAAAGTTGTTCTTGAGTTTTTCATATGCATTGCACATCATTTCACAGGTCATTAGAGACCCGATTAGTTCTTCGATCAAAAAAATATTTAAATTTTTTTTTCTTATATAGCAGTTATTTTCGAATCCCAAGTTTTAGAGAGTAATTGTAAAATCTTATTAACGAGTTCAAAATTAGAAAAGCATTTGCCAAGAGCTTTAAACCATTAACAACATCCGTAAAACGGGTGTACATATCAATAACAGTTTCACTTAGTTTCATATGAAACAATTCGAAATCATGTATTAAAAGTTTAATCTTCGAAACTTTTAATCTACTAGTGCCTTCGTGTATGGTTTCAAGAATGTGTCAAATATCGAAAGCCGTTTCGCACAAAGAAACCCGATTGAATTCGTTCTTATCTAAGGCACAAAATAGAGCATTCATAGCTCTAGCATTTAGAGAAAACATCTTCTTCTCCAAATCATTCCAATCATTCATTGGAAGAGAAGACCTTTGAAATATATTTTTGACCATATTCCATAAATTTAAATCAATCAAAAGTAAGAAAACTCTCATTCGAGTTTTATAATAAGTGTAGTCCGTCCCATTGAAAAATGGAGGATGAATGAGAGAAAGTCCCTCTTGAAAGCCGAAATGAGCCATTTCTCTTGGCTGTTAAACCAAATGAGAAATACGAGGCTTTGATACTAACTGTTAGGAACAAGTCGGGCACTAAGAGGGGGGGGGGGGGGGGTGAATTAGTGCAACGGTAAATTACATCGGTTTTATAAAACTCTTTCGTACATTAAAAATCGAACTCGGAAAGATAGCTTGAAATCTCGTTCATATATGAAGTGAATGCAGTAGGCAAGTAAAGATTTAGTTTGTAGTAATGTAAATTGCTCAAATATAGAAATGCAAACCAGAGAAGAACACGCCAATTTTATAATGGTTCGGTCGTCGTGACCTACATCCACTCCACCGATTCCTCTTCCGTCAAAGCCACCGGCATCCACTATCGATCTTCCTTTATAGGCGAAGATCAACCTCCTTCTTACATCTCTTTCTCCTTTTACCGGGTTTAGAAGATAACCCTTACACCCCCACTCACTCCTCTCTTAAACTATTCTAACACTTAAAACTTTGAGAGGAGATTCACATAAGATTACAGCAAGAGTTTCTTTCCTTTTAAATCTCAATAATTGTGTAAGTTAACCAGGGATGAGAGGGGTATTTATAGGCTTCAAGTTGATTCAAACTTAGAGCCTAAAAAGGTCTCATCCCATGTTTCCTAGGTACTAGCTATACCACCATCGTTCTTGGGCGGTACTATCGCCATAGGATCTGGTACTGGGCAGTACCACCATCGAATAGGGGCGGTACCATCGCTGGCAGTATTACTATCGGTGGTACCACTGCCCAGGAATCTTGGGGTGTTGTTCCCCAGGCGGTGCCACCGCCGGCCCTACCGGTGCCACCGTCGGTCAGGGTTTCAGCACCCTGGTTGGGCATTGAATTTGGCCCAAACCAGTCCAACTTCAGGCCCAGTTGGCCCCTGACAGAGTTGATGGGATTACCTCCCAATCCTAACTCTAATTATGTGCTAACTACGATTTATAAGATATATTCTAAGAAAGATAAGTCTGATTTCTTCCGACGATCTTCCGGTGAACTTCTGACGATCTCTCGACAATATTCTAGTAGACTCCCGGCAAGCTCCTGGACTTCTTGGTTGGTTCTAGCAAAACTTTTGACGAACGTCCGGACTTCCGATGAACTCTCAAACTCCCAACGAAATCACATTTTTTTCTCCGGGACTTCATTTTACTTTATGTCTTGCTATCGTAGTTAATCCTGCATACATAGAAACACACTTCGATCTAGACAATTATTATTAAGCATGAATGATGTCGCCCGACATGTCATTGGTCTATCGATTCTTCGTTCAATTCTTCGGTGCATCGTCCTCTCTTGCGGCTATTAGAATCAAGAGCACTAAGAGGGGGGGGTGAATTAGTGCAGCAAAAAACTTTCGACGATTAAAACTGCGTTCGTACGTTGAAATCCGATTTCGATGTAAAAGTCGTTTTGTGAAGATAATAACTTTGCAAGCTTACGAAAATGTATTTGAAGTAAAGTAAGGAAGATAGTTTGCAATTAAGATAGAAATGAGAATGTAAGCGCAAACTGAAATATGATGTTCATACGATAAAACTGATTTCTGTCTTAATACCGATTCGGAAAATACTTAACTATGAAACACGTTCATAAATGAGCAGAAGGCAGTAAGCTACTGAGGAGGTTTGCAGTAAAGATAAGATGCTCAAAGTAAATGCAAACCGAGATTTAGAGTGGTTCGGTCAATCTTGACCTACATCCACTTTTGGCTTCCTCCACCAATAAGGTCACTGATGTCCACTAGAGGCCTTCCTTCAATAGGCGAAGGCCAACCACCCTTTTACAGTTTCACTCCTTTTGACGGGCTTAGGAGACAACCCTTACAAACTTTTCTCTTCTCTCTTGAAAGATCAAAACTTGGAAGAAAAGAGGGAGGAGAACTTCTAGACTTTACAACACTTTACAACACTTTTGATCAAAACTTTTCTCTCACATCTAGCGGTTGCACCGCCTAGCAAAGCTCAGAGACTGAGCCTCTGGGCGATGCCACCTCCTATCAGGGGCGGTTGCACCGCTTGGCAGAGCTCGGAGACTAAGCCTCTGGGCGGTGCCACCGCCTGACAGGGGCGGTTGCACCGCCTGGCAGAGTTCGGAGACCAAGCTTAGGCGGTTCCACCACTTGTCAAGGGCAGTTGCACCTGTTAGGATCGAGAGCACTAAGAGGGGGGGGGGGGGGGGGGGGGGGATGAATTAGTGTAGCGGAAATCTTTCAGCGATTAAAAACGAAAGCTGCGTTCGTTCGATAAAAACTATTTTGATGCAAAAGCCGATTCTAAGAATACTTATGATTAAGTGCAGTTTACGTCTAAACAAAGTTTGCGTCTAAGCGCAGTTTACGCAGTTTGCGTCTAAATGCAGTTTGCGTCTAAATGCATATTGCGTCTAAGCGCAGTTTGCGTCTAAGCGCAGTTTGCGTCTAAGTGTAGTTTGCATCTAAACATAGATAGCGTCTAAGTGCAGTTTGCGTCTAAGCGCAGTTTGCGTCTAAGATCAGATTGCGTCTAAGCGCAGTTTGCGTCTTAGTGCAGTTTGCGTCTAAACGCAGTTTTACGTCTAAACGCAGTTTTACGTCTAAACGTAGTTTTACGTCTAAACGCAGTTTGCGTCTAAACACAGTTTTACGTCTAAACGTAGTTTTACGTTTAAAAGTAGTTTACGTCTAAAACACAGTTTTAAAGGGATCTGAACTTAGAAACTTTGTTCGTAAAAGCACAGAAGACAGTTTTGCAGAATCAAAACGTAAACGTAAACTGTAATGTATGAAAACACCGATTTACGTTTGAATGCAGATTCGGAAAGATCAGCACTTAGAAACTTGTTCGTAAAGGTGCAGAGAGCAGTAGCTATGTAGGAGGTTTGCAGTAATGATAAAGTGCTCAAAATAAACGCAAACCAGAGATTTAGAGTGGTTCGGTTAGTCTTGACCTACTCCACTTTTGGCTTCCTCCACCGACGAGGTCACCGACATCAACTAGAGGCCTTCCTTCAATAGGCGAAGGCCAACTGCCCTTTTACAGATTCACTCCTTTTGATGGGCTCAGGAGACAACCCTTACAGGACCTTTCTCTCCTCTCTTTACAACTCAAAACTTGAAGAACAGAAAGAGGAGAACTTTAGGACTTTACACAAATTTGAGCTCTTAGAATCACAGAAAAGATCAAGAATTTGGTGTAGGTCTGTATCTTTTCAGTGCTGAATGGGTGGGGTATTTATAGGCCCCAACCCAATTCAAATTTGGAGCTCAAAACGATCAAATCCCGGAATTCCGGGATCAGGCGGTTGCACCTCCTGACTGGAGAGGTTGCACCGCCTGGCAGAGCTCGAAGACTGAGCTCAGGCGGTTGCACCTTTGTGTCAGGGGCGGTTGCACCACCTGAGTCTGGCTCGGAGACTGAGCCCCAAGCGGTGCCACCTCTTGACTAAGGCGGTTGCACCTCTCTGCCAGAGCTCGAAGACCGAGCTCAGGCGGTGCCACCTCTCAGTCAGGGAGGTTGCACCGCCCAGTCTTGCTCGAAGATTGAGCTCAGGCGGTGCCACCTCCTGGCTGGGGAGGTTGCACCTCCCAGCCTCGCTGGGAGACTTAGCCCAAGCGGTGCTACCTCCTGGCCTGGGCGGTTGCACCTCTTGGCACTATTTCAGATCATTGGTTGGGCTCCAAACTTGGCCCAAACCAGTCCGAATTCGGGCCCAATTGGCCCCTAACCGGGTTATAAGATTAACACCTAATCCTAACCCTAATTAACGTACTAACTACGAATTTAAAGACATTTCTTAAGCTATTACAAAGTCCGCAAGTCAAGACTTCTTCCGGCGAGCTTCCGGTGAACTTCCGGCGGTCTTCCGATAAACTCTCGGAAACCATTCTGCGGACTCCCGGCAAGCTCCTAGACTTCACGATTTGATCTTGGCGAGTTCCGACGAGCTTCTTTGGCAAGCTTCTGGACTTCTCGGATTTGTTCCCGCAAAACCTCCGACGACTATCTGAACTTCCGTCGAACTCTCGAACTCCCAACGTGATCATAGTCTTGACTCCAGCGCAACTCCAGCTACATGTCTTACTTTCATCGTAGTTAATCCTGCACACTCAAAACAAAAACTTCGATCGAGACAATTAATCCTAAGCAATTAACCAAGTTGTCCGGCATGTCATTGGTCCCTCGACGCTTCGTCCGATTCTTCGGCGCATCGTCCTTTCCTGTAGCCTATTGCCCAATCGGCCAGTTGACTCCGCAACTCCGATATCCTTGGCACAATACCCGCTCTTCTTGGCCCGATGCCCGAGTCCACGGCCCGAAGCCTTCTGTCGATACGTCGACCGATCCACCGGCCTGACGTCCAATCTTCTGACATGTTCCTCCAGCACAACATGATTTTTCTGCTTTAATTGTCTCATCCTGATCGAGGCATCCTGCGTCACTCAAAACATAGATTAAATCATAAACATATATCAAGTAGTTTCATCATCAAAATACGAGATTCAACAATCTCCCCCTTTTTGATGATGACAACCACCTGATGACGGAGTTAAACTTAACTCCCGGAGTTTAAACAAACTCCCCCTATCAATATGTCATATTGATAGAAACTCTTGGATTCAAAAATCCAAGCTCATTGCATGTCATGTCGTCAACATACTTCTCCCCCTTTGTCATCAACAAAAAGGAGAAGTATCACAATCAAGTGTTTGTGATATTGGTTCAACTCATTGCATGAAAAACATAATATCAAGTTTTATCATCATGCAATTTTGCTAGAAAATATAGCAAGTGTTGAATCATGCTTAGAATATTCAAGCTATCAAGTTTTAGATATGCAAGTTTTATAGCATACAAGATAGCACTTGGTATGAAAATTAGAGATGTTCAAGATAGCAAGTTCTACATCATGCTAGCTAGCAAATTAGAGATGTTCAAGAAGGCAACTCTTGCTTCTTGAAATATGAAAATTTTGTCCACTTTGCTAGATGCGCAAGTTAGTATGTTTTGCTTCTTGAGATAGGCAAGATAGCACCTTTGTTCTTTTTGTTTCTTAAGATGTTCAAGATAGCAATTTCTTCTCTTTTGAGAAGTGAAAATTTGCTTTCTTCTTGAATTGTGCATGCAAGTTATCTCCTCCTTAGTCATTGTCAAAAAGAAGGGAAAACTCTTTCTGTCAATTTCTAAATCATGACAAAGGTGAGTAATCATTTTTATTTCAAAATTCCATAATTGAGATAAACCTTGAATTCAAATCAAGGCAATTTTAATCAAGGTTCATATCATATGCAATACATTACGTAGAAAGCATAAGTATTGCATGCATCATTTTAGCAACAAATCGTAGCATTTCATCACATGGCAAGATATCATCAAGTAGAATTAAGATGCAAGTTCTTGATATCTTAACATGATGAAAATTCAAATATGGCACTTATAGTATCAATTCATATATTTCTCCCCCTTTATCATCAACAAAAGGAGAAGTAGCTCTAGCTATTTTAAAATATATGCAAGTTTTTATAACATGAAGCTATATTTTCATCACAACATATAAGCACAAAAGCATAGCAAGATTCTTAGGTTCAATCATGGCAATTCAACACTTGCTTCATGTGCAAGATTGCACTTGCTTTTCTTTACATGTTCTAACTAGCAAAAGCTTTCTCCCCTTTGTTTTTGTCGAAAAGAAGGGAGAAATCAATGGCCAAAAATTTTTAATTATTATACAGGCCATATTACAAAATCTTGTCATGATATCAAGAAAGTTCAAGAAGGACATGATCCATTCAACAAATCCTTTTAATAGGGCAAAGGAATTATATAACCAAGAATCATGATTAAAATATTTCAATATCATAGATCAAGTCATGATTCGTGATTCATCATAAAGCAAATTAATTTTCAGTCATCACATAAGGCATTTATAGAATTTTTGAAACATAGAAGAATGATTAATTTAAGCATGTAATGTTTCAATCAAAATCAAGTCATGAATACCAATACTTTCATATTGTGAGTATCAATTCATGAATACCAAAAGATATTATTTGTGATTTCAATTTTGTAAGATCATGATTATGATTTAGACATAACTTATTCAAATCAAATCGTCAACTTGAAACTCATAATTAAGTCATTAAAATTAATTTTGAAATTCACAAAATATCATGAAATCAAAAGACAAGTTGCATTTCATTTGAAGAACTCCATTTTGATAAATGTAGGGAGCATAATGAACGATCTTGATTTATGAAGAGCTTCATGTTATAATTATCAAGATCATGATTTTAATAATTATTCTCTTTAGCAAAGAATCACAAAAGCACTTTATTTTTGCATAAGAAATCTCATTGTATTATGATTTATAAATTCTTTTTCTGCACATGAATCACAGGAGATATGTATGTGAAACAAATCTTTGCAAGCAAAGACACTATCATTCATATTTCAAGATGGAATTTATAAGCAGGAATCATTTCATCAAATCCATTTTAGAAAAATATTTTTCATAAGTGTATGAGAAAATCCGATTGTTAGGATACCAATTGTTAAGTGAACCCGAAAATGAAATTAGTACTTTCATGCATTCGGATAAGATTTTGCTATAGATTTTCAAGTTCAATTATGAAGATAAAACATGCTCATGATCATAAAAATTTATGTATCCAAAACATATAATTTCCAACATGTTATAGTGTAAAATCATCATGGCAATTAAGTGTTTTGAACATTGAATCAAGAATGTCCGAAAAATAATCTTAACACGTTCATGCATTCGAGCACATTTTTGCCATAGTTTTTCAAATATACTCATGAGAATAACACATGCTTATCATCGGCTTAAAATCTCATGCATAAAATTGTTAATCAAAATATTTAATTTCATCATTATGCATTTCTTCAAATCAAACATGATCTTTAATCAAAATCGAGAAATAACAATGGAAATCAACGTAATACACATTATTACTTCTTAACCATGATTTCATATTTTCAATCAAGATCATTTTATTTGTTTATCATAAAATATGCAATATTATCATTTTCAAAATTACTTAGTATGATCATAATAATTTTTTTTTTAACATGTAATTTTTAAGAAAATTAATTCTAAACTAAAAGAGAAAAATACATCATGAAAGCATCAAGTAATTTCAAAATAAATTAGGGGGATTTCGATTACCTCATCATTGTAGGCTGTTAAGGCGTAGTTTGCCGCCTTGCTTTTGTTGACTTTCTCTTCTTCGGAGGAGCTCGATTCATCCCAATTTTTGTTCTTCTTCTTGCGTTTAAAGCAAGTAGTTCGATTCTTTTTGCTTTTTAATTTTCGTTTCATTTGTAGTTTAAGTTCACCATCACTTGAGCTTATGCTCGAGTGGTCTTCAAATGTTCTATGTCCCAAATCCTTCCTATTCTTTGGAAGGTTGTTTTGTTCATCATTGTCCTCATCACTTGAGTCATCGCTCAAGTGGCATTCATTTGTCCAGAGTTCCAAATCCTTCCTGTTCTTTGGAAGGTGATTGTGTTCAACATGTTCATCATGTGCATTGTGCACCATTTCATATGTCATCAATGAACCAATTAGTTCTTCAAGTGGTAAGTTGTTTAGGTTTTTAGCTTCTTGTATTGCAGTTACTTTTGAATCCCACTTCTTAGAAAGAGAACGCAAAATCTTGTTTACGAGTTCAAAATCCGAAAAACATTTTCCAAGAGCTCTTAAACTATTGACGACATCCGTGAAACGGGTGTACATGTCGCCTATAGTCTCGCTTGGTTGCATTCGAAAAAGCTCGAAATCATGCAATAAAAAGTTAACTTTCGAGTCTTTGACACTACTAGTTCCCTCGTGCGTGATTTCAAGTGTTCGCCAAATGTCAAAAGCTGTTTCGCACGTAGAAATCCGATTGAACTCATTTTTGTCCAAAGCGCAAAATAAGGCATTCATAGCCTTTGCGTTTAAAGAGAAATACTTCTTCTCCAAATCCGACCATTCGTTCGTCGGTTTAGAGGGAAGTTGAAAACTGTTTTCAACGATATTCCATAAATCTAAATTTAGAGAAAACAAGAAAACTCTCATTCGAGTTTTCCAATAAGTATAGTACAATCCGTTAAAGAACGGTGGACGAAAGACCGAAAAGCCCTCTTGAAGAGCCATTTCTCTCGGGTGTAAATCCGAAATGAGAAATACCCCGCTCTGATACCAATTGTTAGGATCGAGAGCACTAAGAGGGGGGGGGGTGAATTAGTGCAGCGGAAATCTTTCAGCGATTAAAAACGAAAGCTGCGTTCGTTCGATAAAAACTATTTTGATGCAAAAGCCGATTCAAGAATACTTATGATTAAGTGCAGTTTACGTCTAAACACAGTTTGCGTCTAAGCGCAGTTTACGCAGTTTGCGTCTAAATGCAGTTTGTGTCTAAATGCAGATTGCGTCTAAGCGCAGTTTGCGTCTAAGATCAGATTGCGTCTAAGCGCAGTTTGCGTCTAAGTGAAGTTTGCGTCTAAGCGCAGTTTGCGTCTAAGATCAGATTGCATCTAAGCGCAATTTGCGTCTTAGTGCAGTTTACGTCTAAACGTAGTTTTACGTCTAAACGCAGTTTTACGTCTAAACGTAGTTTTACGTCTAAACGCAGTTTGCGTCTAAACGCAGTTTTACGTCTAAACGTAGTTTTACGTTTAAAAGTAGTTTATGTCTAAAACACAGTTTTAAAGGGATCTGAACTTAGAAACTTTGTTCGTAAAAGCGCAGAAGACAGTTTTGCAGAATCAAAACGTAAACGTAAACTGTAATGTATGAAAACACCGATTTACGTTTGAATGCAGATTCGAAAAGATCAGCACTTAGAAACTTGTTCGTAAAGGTGCAGAGAGCAGTAGCTATGTAGGAGGTTTACAGTAATGATAAAGTGCTCAAAATAAACGCAAACCAGAGATTTAGAGTGGTTCGGTCAGTCTTGACCTACTCCACTTTTGGCTTCCTCCACCGATGAGGTCACCGACATCAACTAGAGGCCTTCCTTCAATAGGTGAAGGCCAACTGCCCTTTTACAGATTCACTCCTTTTGATGGGCTCAGGAGACAACCCTTACAGGACCTTTCTCTCCTCTCTTTACAACTCAAAACTTGAAGAACAGAAAGAGGAGAACTTTAGGACTTTACACAAATTTGAGCTCTTAGAATCACAGAAAAGATCAAGAATTCGGTGTAGGTCTGTATCTTTTTAGTGCTGAATGGGTGGGGTATTTATAGGCCCCAACCCAATTCAAATTTGGAGCTCAAAACGATCAAATCCCGGAATTCCGGGATCAGGCGGTTGCACCTCCTGACTGGAGAGGTTGCACCGCCTGGCAGAGCTCGAAGACTGAGCTCAAGCGGTTGCACCTCTGTGTCAGGGGCGGTTGCACCGCCTGAGTCTGGCTCGGAGACTGAGCCCCAGGCGGTGCCACCTCTTGACTGAGGCGGTTGCACCTCTCTGCCAGAGCTCGAAGACCGAGCTCAAGCGGTGCCACCTCTCTGTCAGGGAGGTTGCACCGCCCAGTCTTGCTCGAAGACTGAGCTCAGGCGGTGCCACCTCCTAGCTGGGGAGGTTGCACCTCCCAGCCTCGCTGGGAGACTTAGCCCAGGCGGTGCTACCTCCTGGCCTGGGCGGTTGCACCTCTTGGCACTATTTCAGATCATTGGTTGGGCTCCAAACTTGGCCCAAACCAGTCCGAATTCGGGCCCAATTGGCCCCTAACCGGGTTATAAGATTAACACTTAATCCTAACCCTAATTAACGTGCTAACTACAAATTTAAAGACATTTCTTAAGCTATTACAAAGTCCGCAAGTCAAGACTTCTTCCGGCGAGCTTCCGGTGAACTTCCGGCGGTCTTCCGATAAACTCTCGGAAACCATTCTGCGGACTCCCGGCAAGCTCCTAGACTTCACGATTTGATCTTGGCGAGTTCCGACGAGCTTCTTTGGCAAGCTTCTGGACTTCTCGGATTTGTTCCCGCAAAACCTCCGACGACCGTCCGAACTTCCATCGAACTCCCAACGTGATCATAGTCTTGACTCCAGCGCAACTCCAGCTACATGTCTTACTTTCATCGTAGTTAATCCTGCACACTCAAAACAAAAACTTCGATCGAGACAATTAATCCTAAGCAATTAACCAAGTTGTCCGGCATGTCATTGGTCCCTCGACGCTTCGTCCGATTCTTCGGCGCATCGTCCTTTCCTGTAGCCTATTGTCCAATCGGCTAGTTGACTCCGCAACTCCGATATCCTTGGCACAATACCCGCTCTTCTTGGCCCGATGCCCGAGTCCACGGCTCGAAGCCTTCTGTCGATACGTCGACCAATCCACCGGCCTGACGTCCAATCTTCTGACATGTTCCTCCGGCACAACATGATTTTCCTGCTTTATTTGTCTCATCCTGATCGAGGCATCCTGCGTCACTCAAAACGCAGATTAAATCATAAACATATATCAAGTAGTTTCATCATCAAAATATGAGATTCAACAGCACCGCCCAGTCTCGCTCTGAGACTGAGCCCAAGCGGTGCCACCGCCTAACCTGGGCGGTTGTACCGCCCAGCTTTCCTGGGAGACTATCTCCTGGGTGGTGCCACCGCTTGGCAGGAATTCTTGTCCGAATGGGTTGATCCATTCGGCCCAATTTGGGTCTGTCAATGGCTCAATTGCCCTCAGATTAAGTTAATGGGATCACCTCTCATTCCTAACTTAATCTACATGCTAACTATTGTTGGGTCCAGCCCATATGTGGGCTTGGACAATTGGGCCTTTGGAGCCCAAATCAATAATTAAGAGAGATAGGGTTTGGTGAAGTGTGTGTGCAGTGTAGCGTGCAAGAGAGTGCACAATGAACGTGTGCGGTGGCGTGCAGAGAAAAGAGGAGAGAGAAATAGAGAGAGAAAGTAAGGTTTTTGAGTTTTCTGCTTGACGATTTGTGGTCAAACGTTGTTAGTTTCAGCCCAAATTTTATGTGGAGAATCCTTGCAGCAAACTCTACAATCCTAACAGTGTTGATCTGCAGTTTATCCTCTTTAAGGTACTTTCCTGCGATATCCACTCTGTGAGACCTAGAATTCTCTTTTGAGGAGATTCATCCTGATGATATGCTAGAGCCAAGATCTATATTCTTGATGTTATACTGATCCTCTAGTTATTCTAGAGAAGACCTACTGTAAACCTGCTATCATTATTATTGATAGTGGAAGTTTAAGGTGGACTACGGTCCCGTGGTTTTTCCCACATTGGGTTTTCCACGTTAAAAAGATTTGGTCTCACTGTGTGGTTGATTTTTGCTCTATTGTTTATGTTGTGCTGGTTGATATTTTCATTTGGATATCAAGTTGGTATTTTGACGAGGAACCCATTTTGATATACAAAGTGGGAAAAGAATATTCCGCTTTAACAGGTTTTTCCCAACAACTACGACATTTCTTAAGACATTTACTACAACTTGCTCCGGTGCGTCAATCGCTTCTTCCGGCGAACTTCCGGCGAACATCCGGCGAACCTTCGGCGACGCTCTGACGGACTTCCGGCAAACTCCTGGACTCGCGATGATCCACTTGGCGAGTTCCGACGAGCTTCTTTGGCAAGCTCCTGGACTTCTCGGATTTGTTCCCGTAGAACCTTCGACGACCGTTCGGACTTCCGTCGAACTCTCGAACTCCCAACGTGATCATAGTCTTCACTCCAGCGCAACTCCTACTGCATGTCTTTCTTCCATCATAGTTAATCCTGCATATATAAAAGAAACTTCGATCAAGACAATTAATCCTAAGCAATTAACCAAGTTGTCCGGCATGTCATTGGTCCCTCGAGGCTTCGTCTGATTCTTCGGCGCATCGTCCTCTCTTGTGGCCTATTGCCCAATCGGCCAGTTGACTCCGCAACTCCGATATCCTTGGCGCAATACCCGCTCTTCTTGGCCCAATGCCTGAGTCCACAGCCCGAAGCCTTCTGTCGATATGTCGTCCGATCCACCGGCCCGACGTCCAATCTTCTGACATGTTCCTCCGACACAACATGATTTTTCCTGCTTTAATTGTCTCATTTTGATCGAAGCATCCTACGTCACTCAAAACGCAGATTAAAACATAAACACATATCAAGTGATTTCATCATCAAAATACGAGATTCAACAATCTCCCCCTTTTTTATTATGACAACCACTTGATGACGGAGTTAAACTTAACTCCCGGAGTTTAAACAAACTCCCCCTATCAATATGCCATAGAACCTTGAATTTAAACTGAATTCAAGTCATTGCAATATTCATCATGAATACTTACAACACGTCATCATGAACTTATGCATAAACTTATACATAATATCATACTTCTCTCCCTTTGTCATCAACAAAAAGGAGAAGTCCAACTATTCTTATGTTTGACATATAAGTTTAACTCATTGCATGAAAAACATAATATCAAGTTTTATCATCATGCAGTTTTGAAGCTAGAAAATTTAGCAAGTGTTACATCATGCTTAGAACATTCAAGCTATCAAGTTTTAGATATGCATGTTTTACAGCATACATGATAGCATTTTTGGTAATGTTCAAGATAGCAAGTTCTTCTCTTTTGAGAAGTACAATTTTTGCTTTCTTCTTGAATTGTGCAATTTGCTTCTTTTAAGATAGCAACTTTTTGCTTCTCTTTAGATCACAAGCTAGCAATTCTAGCAAATTTTACATCATGCAATATAGTAAATTTTTGTGATGTTCAAGATGTCAAGTTCTTTTCCTTCCAATATGTAAGCTAGCAAAAATTTGCTTCCTTTGCAAAGTGCATGTTTCTAAATTTTGCAAGATGAGCTAGCAATATTTCTCCCCCTTTGTCAATGTCAAAAAGAAGGGAAGACCCTTTGCGTTAATTTCTAAATCATGACAAAGGTAAATATCAATCTTATCATTATATTTTCAAATTAAAACATGCACATTTTCAAAACCATACATTTCATTTTTCATGCATTATATAAATAAATCAATCATCATTATGAGCATATCATATATGATATTCAAGCATTAAAATTTTTGAGCATTTATCAATATGTTGATCATGATATCAAACATTCATCATTTAAAGCATTCATGATACACATCATATGCAATACATCATGTACATCATTATCATAAGTATTGCATGCATCATTACAAATTTATGAATATTTCATGCATTCATATTATCACATAAAGAATATCAAGAAGAATTAGTTGGATGATGAAATAAATATTTCATGAATACAAGGAATTGCATAAAGATCATATTATGAAAGATTTAAATATGTGAATACCAAAAGACATGATTTCTTTTTGAAAAACCTCCTCATAAATAATCGAAAGAAAATCTTAGGAGATCGATTAAACAAAAAATCTTGATTCATAATAAAAATTCATATATCGAATATTGAGAAATCAGGATGATGATTCAAAAAAAATATCACAAGTTATATTCAAGAGAAAAATCATCATTCATTTTGTCAACATTTCTTGGGCATGCATGATATCAAAACATGGTTTCAAATCTTCAACATATAACATGCATAAATTCAAAAATCGAAGGGAGATGGGAAGAATTCAAAGGTACAAAGATTTCAATCATCTCATAAACAAATGAAGGATCAAGTCATGAATCGAAAATTCCATGAATCATTTCGACAAATCTCTTTTTAAATAATCGAGATGATCATCAAGGGAAATCTCATGTTATTCCAAGAAATCAAGATCATGATTTTGATAAAACTCATCTCAAATTCAAATCACCAAAATCATTTTTATGGTTCACAAAATTCATAACATAAGTAGATTCATGATTTCATTGATAATATATTTTCTCTTTTTTAAGTATTTCATTTTAAGTGATTGATTTCATGTTAGCATGCTTTTTCATTTATGTTAAATAAAAACATGCATCAACGTTTAGGATCGAAAAATGAATTTTGTCATAAAACCATCAAGATCAATAAATCACAAAAATCAAGAGAATCTGAAAATAAAATTTAACACTTTCATGCATTCGGACATGGTTTTGCCATATGTTTTTCAAATACACTCATGAAAATAACACATGCTTATCATCATGTATAACTTAAAATCTCATGTATAAAATTGTTAATCATGGTATCAAAATGTTTAATATTACATCATTATGCATTTCTTCAAACATGATTTTATTTAATCAAAATCGAGAAACAACAATGGAAAACAACATGATACACATTATTACTTCTTAACCACATATAGCATGATTTCATATTTTCAATCAAAATTATTTTGTTTGTTTATCATAAAATATGTATTTTTCATGATTATTTTCAAAATTACGAGCATAATCATATTCTTATATTTTTAATTTTTTTTAAATATAATTTTTAAGAAAAATAATTATTCTAAAAAAAAAATGCATCATGGAAAACATCAAGTAATTTCAAAATAAATTAAGGGGGTTTCGATTACCTCATAGTTGAATGCGTTTAAGGCGTAGTTTGCCACCTCGCCTTTGTTGATTTTCTCCTCATCTTTTGAGGAGCTCGATTCATCCCACTTTGTGTTCTTCTCGCGATTAAAACAAGTAGGTTCATTCTTTTTAAGTTTATTTTTGTTCTTCAATTCTCATTTTATTAATTTTTTAAATTTCTTAGTGAGTAGTTCTTGTTCACCATCACTTAAGCTTATGCTCGAGTGGTCTTCAAATGTTCTATGTCCCAAATCCTTCCTGTTCTTTGGAAGGTGATTTCTTTCATCATGTTCATCATGTGCATTGTGCACCATTTCATATGTCATCAATGAACCGATAAGTTCTTCAAGTGAAAAAATATTTAAATCTTTTGTTTCTTATATTGCCGTTACTTTTGACTCCCAAGCTTTAGAAAGTGATCGTAAAACTTTACTAATAAGGTCAAAATTCGAGAAACATTTGCCAAGAGCTTTTAAACCATTGACGACATCCGTAAAATGGGTGTACATGTCAACAATGGTTTCGCTCGGCTTCATTCGAAAAAGCTCGAAATCATGCAATAAAAAGTTGATTTTTGAATCTTTAACTCTAGAAGTGCCTTCGAGTGTGATTTCAAGAGTGTGTCATATGTCGAAAACCGTTTCACATATAGAAATCCGATTGAACTCATTTTTGTCCAAAGCGCAAAATAAGGCATTCATAGCCTTTGCGTTTAAAGAAAAATATTTCTTCTCCAAAACCGACCATTCATTTATCGATTTAGAGGGAAGTTGAAAATCGTTTTCAATAATATTCCATAAATCCAAATTCATAGAAATCAAGAAAACTCTCATTCGAGTTTTCCAATAAGTGTAGTCCAATCCGTTAAACAACGGTGGACGAACAACCGATAAGCCCTCTTGAAAGCCATGAAGAGCCATTTCTCTCGGGTGTAAATCCGAAATGAGAAATATCGGGCTATGATACCAATTGTTAGGATCAAGAGCACTAAGAGGGGGGCGAGGGTGAATTAGTGCAGTGGAAAACTTTCGACGATTAAAACTACGTTCGTACGTTGAAATCCGATTCCGACGTAAAAGTCATTTCGTGTAGATAATAACTTTGAAAGCTTACGGAAACATATTTGAAGTAAAGTAAGGAAGGCAGTTTGCAGTTAAGATAGAAATCAGAATGTAAGAGCAAACTGAAATATGATGTTTGTACGATAAAATCGATTTTCATCTTAACGCCGATTCAGAAAATACTTAACAATAAAACATGTTCGTAAATGAGCAGAAGGCAGTAAGCTACTGAGGAGGTTTGTAGTAAAGATAAGATGCTCAAAGTAAATGCAAACCGAGATTTAGAGTGGTTCAGTCAATCTTGACCTACATCCACTTTTGGCTTCCTCCACCAATGAGGTCACCGACGTCCACTAGAGGCCTTCCTTCAATAGACGAAGGCCAACCACCCTTTTACAGTTTCACTCCTTTTGACGGGCTTAGGAGACAACCCTTACAAATTTTTCTCTCATCTCTTGAAAGAACAAAACTTGGAAGAAAAGAGGAAGGAGAACTTCTAGACTTTACAACACTTTTGAGCTCTAAAATCACAGAGTAAGATCAAGTTTTTGGTGCTTTTGGGTTGCCCTTTCATTGCTGAAAGGGTGGGGTATTTATAGGCCCCAAACCAGTTTGAATTCCGAGCTCAAAACTGTCATCTCCCGAAATTTCGAGGTCTAGCGGTTGCACCGCCTGACTGGGGTGGTTGCACCGCCTGGCAGAGCTCGGAGACTGAGCCTCTGGGCAGTGCCACTTCCTATCAAGGGCGGTTGCACCGCATGGCAAAGCTCGGAGACTGAGCCTCTGGGCGGTGCCACTGCCTAACAAGGGCGGTTGCACCGCTTGGCAGAGCTCGGAGACCAAGCTAAGGCGGTTCCACCACCTGTCAGGGGTAGTTGCACCGCCCAGTCTCACTCGGAGACTAAGCCCAAGCGGTTCCACCGCCTAACTGGGGCGGTTGCACCACCCAGTCTCGCTTGGAGACTGAGCCCAGGCAGTGCCACCGCCTAATCTGGGCGGTTGCACTGCCCAGCTTTCCTGGGAGACCATCTCCTGGGCGGTGCCACCGCCGACTCTAGCGGTGCCACCACTTGGTAGGAATTCTAGTCCGAATGGGTTGATCCATTCAGCCCAATTTGGGTCTGTCAAGGGCCCAATTGCCCTCAAATTAAGTTAATGGGATCACCTCCCATTCCTAACTTAATCTACATACTAACTACGACATTTCTTAAAGCATTTACTACAACTTGCTCCGGTGCGTCAATCGCTTCTTCCGATGAGATTCCGGTGAACATCCGACGAACCTTCGGCGATGCTCCGACGGACTTCCGGCAAACTCCTGGACTTGCGATGATCCACTTGGCGAGTTCTGACAAGCTTCTTTGGCAAGCTCCTTAGTGCAATGTCCGCTCTTCTTGGCCCGATGCTCAAATTCATGGCCCGAAGCCTTCTGTCGATTTGTTGATCGATCCTCCGGCTCGACGTCCAATCTTCTAACACGTTTTCCTTTGGCCTAACATGATTCTTCTTGCTTTAATTATCTCTCCCTGATCGAAGCATCCTGCATCACTCAAAACACAGATTAAATCATAAACACTTATCAATTGGTTTCATCATCAAAATTCGAGATTCAACAAAGTGAAGTGAGCAGCTAAGTAATGAAAGTAAGCAGTAAGGAAAGAACACACTAGATTTATAGTGGTTTAGTCGTTATGACCTACGTCCACTTCTGATTCCTCCTCTGTCAAGGTCACTGGCATCCACTAATCGTCTTCCTTCAATAGGTGAAGCCAACCATCTTCTTACAAAACTTTTTCCTTTCAATAGGTTTAGGAGACAACCCTTACAAGCCTCATAACTCTTCTTGAATGATTACATAGCTAAAGAAAGAGAAGGAGGACTCTTAGTAATTTTACAACCCTTTTAAACCCCAAAATTTAAAGATTCTTTCATACTTTTTTACTACTTTGTTACCTTTTCATGCAAAAAGGAGTGGGGTATTTATAGGCTCCAAAGGTTTCATAATTGGAGCCAAAAAATGTATCATCTCGGATTTTCGAGGTACTGGTGGTACCACCGCCATTATTAGGTGGTACTACCGCATGACAATCTGACACTAGGTGATACCACTACCTAGTCTGACTGTACTACCGCTTGACAGAGCTTCGGAGACTGGACTTTGGCGGTCCCACCACTTGACAAGGCGGTACCACCCCTTGGTAGCATTAATTACCGGTGGTACCCCCGCCTGACCACTTGGGAGGCTGAGCCTCAAGCAGTTCCACTGCCCACCCTAAGCAGTGCCACCACCTGGCATGGCTCCAAGTGGCCGAGTGGGTCTTCCATCCAACCCAACTCAGCCTTGTTTTGAACACAATTGGCCCCTAATTGAGTTAATGAAATTTCTCTCAAACCTAGCTCAAATTAAGATCTAACTATATTAATTAAGGCTAAAATAATTATAATTAAGTAATCTAGTTGTCCGGTATGTCAATTGTTCATTTGAACTCCTAGCAAAACTTTCGACGCATTTCCGATGAACTCTCGTGAGCTTCTAGCGAACTTTCCGGCACATCATTTAGATATTCAACGTATCGCCCGATCCTCCGGCATGTTTGACTCCTGCAACATTCGTTCTCGGCACATACTCCGATTCTTCCAACCCGATATTCAATCTTTGACTCCGGCCCAACGTTTGATTCTACTATAAATTTTTTGCCTTTTTTCACGTAGTTAGTCCTACATCACTTATCTCAACATATGGATTAGATCATTAATTTATCAATTAATTTCATCTTCAAAATTCAAGATTCAACAATCTCCCCCTTTTTTATGATGATAACCAATTAACGACGGAGTTAATCTTAACTCCCCCTATCTATATGTCATATTGAGATAAGCAAACTTAAATTCAAAAAGAAATTATGATCTTTGAATTTAAGTGAAACAATTTCTATCACGAGGATCGAATGCAATATATCAAATCAAAATTTCATATGTTTGTACATCATTATAGTTTTAAATTAAAACATGCACAATTTTAAAACCTTACATTTCATCCTTATTTCATCCATGATACCATAAATAAATAAACATCACTTTGGGTATATCATACATGATATTAAAGCATTCATGATACATCATTTTGGGCATAACATACATGATGCTAAGACATTAAAATTTTTAAGCATTTATCACTTCATGCATTAAATCAACATTTTGATCATGATACCAAACATTCATCATTTCTCCCATACATGATACTAAAGCATTCATGAGACATCATTTTGGGCATAACATATATGATGTTAGGACATTCAAATTTTTAAGCATTTATCACTTCATGCATTAAATCAACATTTTGATTATGATACCAAATATTCATCATATCTCCCCCTTTGTCATAAAAAAAACGAAGAATCATTCAACAATGCAAGTGTTTTAAACTACTCAAGTTTTATACCAATTTATCCAAGCTAGTAAAATTAGAAGTTAAGCAAAAACTTTGCATGATAACTACTTTTGTTTTTTAAAATAGGCAAGCTAGCATTTTTGCTTTAGATATGCAAGAGCTTTTTGGTTCTTCTTGAGATGTGCAAGTTTCTTTCTTCCTTTGTCATAAAAATAAGAAGAAGAGGAAAAAGAGTAAGGGAGGAATTCATTCTCCATAGGAAAAAATCAAGAACCAAATTCATAAAAGTTAAGTTTCATGGAATCAAGGTTCTACTATAGCAAAGAGAAAGGATTCATCATAAAGGATCAAGATGTCCATACTAAAAAAATCAAATCCCTATTCTTGCAAATGATCATCACATACTAAAAGTCCATGAATAAAAATTCTTCTTTTGTGAGCAGAGTGAGAAAGAATTCACGGGAAAGGATCATCAAATGAAAGATCAAAAATCTATGAATCAAGGCTCTTCTTTTGCAAATAGAAAGATGAAGGATTCATATGAGACGATCTCGATTTAAAAGAAAATTTCAAGTTATAAAAAACCAAGAAATTCAAAAAATATATAAGAGGAACTCATGCATTCGGAAGATTTAACAAGCCTAATTCTCTTCTAATAAAATCAAATTGTTCCTCATTCAATGGTTTTGTAAAAATATCTGCTAATTTATGCTTTGTATCAATAAATTCTAAAGATATGTCATGATTATTAACATGATCTCTAATAAAATAATGCCTAATGTTAATATGCTTAGTTCCATAGTGGTGAATGAGATTATTGGTTAAACATATTACACTAGTATTATCGTATTTTATAGGAATATTTTTTAAATAAATTTCATAATCTTCTAAAGTATTTTTTTTCTCCATATAACTTGTACCTGTAGATAATGCAACCGAGTTTTGTTTCTCGGAAGATCAAAAGACAAGTGCATGAGCTAAGAGTTAACATGTTCTAGATGTGCTTTTTCTATCTATTTGACAACCAACAAAATCAATATTGGTATAAGCAATCAATTCATGATTTTTAGTTTTTGGATACGATAATCCTAGATTAGGAGTTCCTTTTAGGTATCTAAAAATTCTTTTAACAGCTTTTAAGTGAGATTGCTTGGGATTAGATTGAAATCTAGCACATAGTCTAATACTAAACATGATATCGAGTCTAGTTGTTGTGAGCTATAATAAACTACCTATCATACCCATATAAGTCTTTTCTTCAAAACATTCTCTATTAATATCCATATTTAATTTTGTAAAAGTGCTCATTGGTGTATTAATAACCTTAGCATTATCCATATTAAATCGCTTTAATAGATCTAAAGAATATTTTGTTTAATCAACAAAAAATTCATCACTAAGTTGTTTGATTTGTAAACCTAAGAAAAAAGTTAATTTTTCTATCAAACTCATTTCGAATTTATGGCTCATACTATTGGCAAAAGATTTATATAAAGACTCATTTGAAGATCCAAAAATGATATCATCAATATAAATTTGAACAATGAGAAAATTATTTTCAAAATGTTTGATAAACAATGTGGTATTGACCTTGCCTTTCATAAAAATATTTTGAATAAGAAAAGACTAAGCCTCTCATACCAAGCCCTAGGGGCTTGTTTTAATCCATAGAGAGTCTTAGTCAACTTAAACACATGATTCGGAAAGTTAGCATTTACAAATCCGAGAGGTTGTTTAACATAAACTTCTTCAGAAATAAAGCCATTAAGAAAAACACTTTTAACATCCATTTGAAATAACTTAAAATTATTACAACTAGAATAGACAAGGAGAATTCTTATAGCTTCAAGCCTAGCCACAAGAGCAAAGGTTTCTTCATAATCGATACATTCTTCTTAGTTAAAACCTTTGGCCACTAATCTAACCTTGTTTCTAACAATGATACCAAGTTCATCTTGCTTGTTTCTTAAGACCCATTTAGTACAAATTACTAAATGGTCACTAAGTCTAGGAACAAGCTTCCACACTTCATTTCTCTTAAATTGACTTAATTCATTATGCATTATAATAACCCATGAATAATCTTTCAGGGCCTCATCAATGCATCTAGGTTCAATTTAAGATAAAAAAGTTGGATTTGCACAAAAAATTTTAAGAGAAGAACAAGTTTGACCATCTTTTAAAGTGTCTCCAAAGATTAGCTTCTTAGGATGAGCATCTACATACTTCCAATCCTTAGATAAAAATTCTTTGGAAGAAGATGCATCTAAGTTACTAGTGGGAGGAGAGGGTTCATTCAAATTTAAACCATCAAAATCAAAATCATTATCAAAATCATTTTTCTTAGATTTAGAAACTTCATTGAAAAAAATATGAATAGATTCTTCTATAATTAAAGTTCTTTTATTAAATACATAAAATACTTTAGAAGTAGAAGAATAACCAAGAAAAATACCTTCATCAAATTTTTCTAAGGCATCTTTTTCATTTAAAATAAAATATTTACAACCAAAAACTTTAAAATATAAAACATTGGGTTTTTTATTATTTCACAACTCATAAGGAGTTTTGGAAAGTAATGATTTTACTAAAATCCTATTCATGACATAGCATACCGTGTTAACGGTTTCGGCCTAAAAATATTTGGGTAGGCTATGTTCATTTTACATGGTTCTTACCATTTTTTGTAAACTCCTATTTTTTTCTTCAACTACTCTATTTTGTTATGAGTTTCTTGGAGTAGAGAAGTTATGATTATACCTATTTGATTCACAAAAGTTTTGGAAATCATAGTTTTAAAACTCACCACCGTGATCACTACGTATAAATAAAATCATAGAGTCTTTTTCATTTTGAACAAGTTTACAAAATTTTAAAAAATACTTAAAACAATCACTTTTGTATGTCCAAAAGTATGTCCAAGTGTATCTACTATAATCATCAACAATTACAAAGGCGTATTTGCTACCTCCTAGGCTTGTTGTATCAATTGGTCCAAATAAATCCATATGGATCAATTGCAATGGTCTAGAGTGTTGAATCTCGGATTTTGATGATGAAATCAATTGATGTGTTTGTGATCTAATTTGTGTTTTGAGTGATGCAGGACTACCTTCGATCAGGAGAGGCAAATTGATTAAAGCAAGAAGAATAAGAAGTTGGGCCGGAATTGGACGTCAAACTGGAGGAATGGTTGATATGTTGGCAGAAGGCTTCGTGCCATGAGTTTAGGCATCAGGGCAAGAAGATTAGACATTGCGCTAAAGATATTGGATGTTGCGAGAAGGCAATATGCCGATTGAGCAATACGTCAAAGGAGAGGATGATGCGCTGAAGGGTCGGACGAAGCGCCGGATGAACTAATGACATGCCGGACAACTTAGTATTCTTGCATGTAATAATTTATCTAAATTGAGGTAGTCTTAGTAGTAATTGTGTCAGTTTAGAATATAATTAGGCCAACTCAATTAGGAGCCAACTAGATCCGAATTAGGCTATTTTGGGCCAATAGAAAGGCTCAAGACCCAATAGTTGGGTCAAGCGGTGGCACCTCCAAAGGCTTGGTCTTTAAGACGGTCTCCGAGATTATGTCAAGCGATAGTACCACCAGACTAGGCGATGGTACCATCGAGTGTCAGGCGATGGTATCGCTAGACTAGACGGTGGTACTGCCCAGACACAATCTACCAGCTTGTGTTAAATAGTGGTACCTTTAGACTAGGCATGGTACCACCCAGTGTCAATGTTACAAGCGGTAGTACTGCCCAACATAAGCGGTGATATCGCTAGTACCCCAAAAACTAAGGATGAGACACTTTTAGGCTCCAACTTTGAATCCATTTGGGGTCTATAAATACCCCTCTCATCCCGGCTTAGTAAACACAAGAATTAAGAGCAAAAAGAAAGAAAAACATTATTATAATCTTATGAGAACTCTCTCAAGCTCTAAGTATTGGTGAAGTTTAAGAGAGGAGCTAGTGGGGGTGTAAAGGTTCTCTCTTGAACCTGTCAAAAGGAAAATCGAGTTATAAGGATAGCTGATCTTCGCCCATTGAAAAAACATCAGTAGTGGAAGTTGGTGGCCTCGAGTGAAGAGGAATCGAGAGTGGATCTAGGTCATAATGACCAAACCACTATAAAACTTGGTTTGCATTTCTATTGTTGCTATTTACCTTTGCTTACAAATGAGCTATCAAGTTAAACTCATCTTTTTTATATCGATTTTTATCGAAATGATAGATTTTTAGAACCGACATGACTTTTATCATTGCACTAATTCACCCCCCCACCCCCCTCTTAGTGCCAACTTCGACTTTCAAGAGGGTCACTCTCCTCTTATGTTCAATGATACGAACTACACATATTGAAAAACTCAAATTGAAAATTTTCTTACTTTCTTTAAACTTTGATTTATGAAATATTATTGAACTTGACTTTCAAACCCCCTCTAAACCTTTTGAATGAATAGAATGACTTTGAGAATTCATAGATAGACAGATAGAGATAAGAATTTTAAAAAAGGTTAAATCTAAATCAGTTCTTTTTACCTCAAATTGAGTTTTTTAAATAAATGTTAACCGGAAGAGGATCTTAATATCTGAAGAGGCATATATCCTGCAATAGAATTCATAATAATAAATACAACATGCTAATAATTATTGTTTTTAATCTTGTATTTTAATAATAATGTGACTTGTACATGCAACCGTGAAAGATTGACGAACTCTTCTGGGAAATCTGTCGCACATGAATGGATGCATTGAAACACAATCAATAAAATCTGTTGCTCTATTTCCTTGCAACAGCATTCAACTAAGACAAAAGGCAGCTTTGATTTACATAGAGCTCATCTGAAATCAGCTAAAGATTTACACAACAGAAGAAAATAAATCAAAATTCTAAGCAGAAATCATAACTTTTGAAATGAAATTTTCTAATGGAAGAAACTGCATGGGGTCAAAATTTTACGAAATCTTGTCACTTTAAGAAGCCATGAAATTTTAGGAAGCTATGAAATTTTGTCACTTCCATGCTTTCCTTCCCTGGAACTGCTTGCCTGACCGCCTTTGCTGCTGTTTTTTCTCCTGCCTAGAGCGAGCTACTTTTGCTCTTTTGGCAGAAAGAGGCATCTTCTTTTTATGTTCCTTTTGGCGATTGCTTAGATCACCCGTCTGTCACCAAATCGCAGATAAGCAATCAGTCTATTAATTCCAAAACAAGGTGCCTGGTTAATGTAGACACTGAGAAGAGAATGACTAATGAAGGGGAAGGAAAAGCAAAAGGAGGCAGAGAGGAAGCTTTGATTTGCAGTAGGGAGATGGGGGGTGGCAGGCGATCCTTTCGATTGTGTTAAAATTTTGCAGACTGCCAACCAACATAGGAAAAGCAAAAGGAGGCAGAGAAGAACAGGATCTACATTCCACTTGGGGGATAATTAAAGAAGATTATCACCTTAGTTGAAATGCAGATCAGAAGTGTACCAGATGCTCTGAAGACTAAAGCGCAGGATGTTAAAATAACAGCTTTTGAAAAAGCAAACCAAAAGTAATGAAGGAAACCAATTGCGAGCTTTAAAGGAACGTAGGCAAGATGTGTATCATAAAATATAGGAATGTCACTATATTTTAATCTGCACTAAAAACAAAAAATTGTCACGTAACATGTCGTAAATTCAATACAGGCTAACCTTTTTTTGTTTCACAGCAGTTCTGGCCTAATACTTTCCTCTATCCTCTCTCCCAGCTCTTACTAGGGCCAATCGTTCCTCCTTGCTAAGCTTTCTTTTAATGTGGACCTAAAGAACAATAGTTCGTTGATGATAAAGAGAATTAGTTCAACTTAGAACAACTCACAAGCTTATGACATAAAATCATAATTTAAAGTAAAGGAAATGTAATCCAAAGCAAGGTTCGTAATATCGTACCATACCGGTATTTCGACCTGGGCTCGGTACCGGTACGGTACGGTGTACCGAGCGGTACACCCAGGTGTACCGAGCGGTATACTCAGGTGTGCCGAGTACTGTAGCATGTAGCAGTGCTACAGTACACTCGGACTGGTAACAGGTCCGTGTACCGGCAACCGGTCGGACCGGTACATACCGCCCGTACCGGACTGTCACGGACAAACTTCGAAACAGGGTGTTTGATGTAATGCTTATGTATGTCCGTGTCTTTTGGCATGTTCATGCCTTGTACAGAATGTAAAGGGGCGACCGAAGGCTTAATAGTGTCATTTTAGTTGGGTTGGTGGCCTCTTTAGGCTTGTAAATAAAGGTTGTGTCATGTGGACACGTGCGAGAGATTTTCGGTCTGTAATGGACCATTTTACCCTTTGTTGTGCCACTGTTCAGAGCTTGTAAAGTCTGTTTGTAATTTGCATTGTTTATGAAGTGTTTTTCGGAGATGTTTGCTTGTGGATCCCGATTGAGGCGTTCTCTCTTGCCCGTTCTCTCTTTTGTTGGTCCTAAGGGACAATGGGAGTCTTCGGGGAGGCTGACCTTTGCGGACGGACACGCAAGGGTGCCGCACGACTTAGGCAAAACCAACTAAGTCCGTGTCATATGGTATCAGAGCGGGACAAGCACTCATAGAAACACTTGGCATGCAAACGTGGGGGACCTAGCGGGGCTGCGTTGAGGGCAGTCAGCACACGCGCGACCGTTTGAGGGAAAACGGGCATGGAGATGTAGGGAAAAGAATCGCTCAGAGGAGCGGGCATCTGAGATTGGCATTCAGAGGAATGGCCAACCCTTCGCGCAAGAGGCACCACGAGAACAGGCAAGCTTGGAAGAATTTGGAGCGCACAAAGGTTGGGATGGCTGAGTTTGAGCTACGGCTCAACGTTGACAACTATACATGATGGTGCTCTAGGAAAGCAAGGTGCTTGGCAAGAATGAGACCATGCAAGGTGGAATGAGTTGCTTAACGACCAAAAGAGTTATGCAAAGCTCACAGAGGTGAGGGGAATTGCTAACTCGAAGAATTTGGTACTCATGCATGGGCTTGTATGCGGACGATGGAATGTTCGTGGCCATCCCAAGGCGACCGAGACTCGGTGCCATGGAGCATTAAAATTTCTCTTCGGCAAGCGAAGGATACGTCCGTAGGAGGCTGAAGTGTGCAGTGAGTTCAGCATGTTGCTAAGCCTTGAGTGGTGCAGCGGGGTCTGTATTGACGTGGAATCGCAATCTAGCAAGTGCGTTTGCAGGAGGCAGAACATTGCACAGTTTGTTCAGCAGATCGGAGTAGTCCAAGGGGATGGTGGTCTCCGAAACGAAGAGAGATGTTGCTCCAACGGGATAGTTATCCAGGAGGGATAAGTCCCGGCTCTCCAGAGGGAGAATCATGTGAGACGGACCTCACATGTTGAGGAGGAGTACCTCAACAAACAACAACTCCACGAAGCTCGATGGACTGAGCAAGCGGCGAGGAGTTGTCGCATGATCTCGCTCGAGAGAATGCATTGGTGGATGCATTGCGAGATCAAGTGGGGGAGCGACCTAAAGCAACTTAAATGAAGGCACACTTGGAGTCGATGTGGAGATCGGACTCAAGGTAGGGCTGACCTGTGGAATGGTGGGCACGAGGGCCACCATCGACTCAATGTAAAAATGAGGAGCGGAGCAACTTGGGTGTAACTTGGCGAAGTACCCAAGCCGCATGAAGGGAGCCAGCATAGAAGTTGGAACGTGGAGTAGAGGCACAATACTTTCCTTAGACAGAGGTCAAGGACATGAACTCTTGCAGAGGCAATAGTAGGATTATGTTGTTCCATGGGTCCTTCATTCTGACGGAGCAAACTCATCTTGCATGGTGCCAAAGACGAAGGGAGCTTCGGGGCACATGCACCTTATCTCGGAGAAGCATTTGATGGAGGAACTAAGGCGACTCAATTTGCGGAGGCGACGTTGGGTTCAGAAGACCTTAACACGGGGCAAGAGGACGCAGAGGCGGGTACTCTTGAAGAATATGCCACAGTGTTGCCATTCGAGTTGCTATGAAGGAAGCGGTGCACAGCGGAGATTGTGCTGGTAGGGGCAAAGGCCCAGGATCCAGACAATGGTGCACAAATTACAGTGAAGTCGGTAGACTTCGGGAGCTACTAGACGACGGACTGTCCTAGAGCGGTGCTTCATCTAGGTGTGACCCAAGAGTGGGTGGATGAAGGTCGATTGCCAAAGGAGCGAACAAAATCGAAGGTGGAGGAGACCCTGCGATGTATTGGCAGAGGACACACATGGAGGGTTCACAATTCGAGTTTATTCCACAAGGATCAGAATACAATGGAGATGTCACCAGGAGGCGACATGGTGCAGCGGATTGTGGTGGAACAGTTCGTGGCAATGCGACACACACGACATAGTCCCGTGAGGGATGAGATCATATGGAGGTATGATCGGGAGCTACTAGGAGCTCCGCTTTGGTGAACAACACGACGGCAAGAAGGGCTATAGATTCAAGAAGTGAAGGCCATGGTACCGCAGAGGCGGGTCTTCCGGGCGTGCACCGAATTTTGCATCAGATGAAAACCTTGGTCATCAGCATATGGGGGCTGGGTTCCACCAAGGGAAAAGTTCGAATGCAAGTACTAGTGAGTTCCATGGGAGGAACTTGATCATGCAGAGGTATGATCGAAGCAGCTGGAGAGTTGGACTGCTCCAGAGCTCATATTCGCTTAAGGGAGCCCGACAAGTCAGAGGACAAGGTCGAGTAAGCGAACGTTGCTACCAAGGAAGCTAAGGAGAACAGAATCGGTGCAAACCCTACAATATGATGGCAGAGACCATGCATGGGAGTTGCAGTCTGTCTTTCCATCGACCAAACAGACTGCTTGGAGAACACAGAGGTGTTGAAGCAGGAGGTCGAAAGAGGCGAGGAAGCGACGACGAGTCCAGAGGGACTTAGCTACCCAAAATCAAGCATCAGTCAGAATGGAGGTGGACTCAGAGGAGTGCCACGGAGACATATCTACTGATCGTGAAGAAAAGGGATGCAGATGCGAGGAGACGGATAGTAGGGCCATGGGCATGGCAGCGCCATGGTACCGCAGAGGCGGGACTTCCGTGAAAGTCATTGATCCCTTGCTCTCACAGAGGGAGAGCGTTTGGTCGTGAAAGGGGCCGAGGAGGTGGAGCATGCAGAGGCAATCTCCAAGTACCGAGATAAGGCTGAAGGGCAAAGGCCAAGAAACTTCGTAAGACCGGTGTCAACAAGTTTCTCATCAAGATAGCCGTAAGTGAAGGACTTCGGGTCATGCAAGAGTGCACGACCAAGGAACGAAGCAGGCAGTACGCGGTGCTGTACCTTTGCTACTCAGTGGAGTAGGCGGCAGGGTTGATGGAGAAGATGGTACAATCCCAGAGGCGACCTCATCTATCAGAGAATTACTCCAAGTTGGGGTGAAAACTTCCCGCATTCCAGAAGTTCGATGGCATTGAGAAGGTGAATCACAGTAGCTAACTCAACGCAAAGATTGCAAACACTTCAAGTGCTTCAGAAGTGTGAGCAAAGAGCAGGCGAATACTAGTAACCAGCTCGATGCATGAAGTACAACCTCGAGGAGGCGGGCGAAGTCAAGTAACCTTTGCCTTCTCAACTCTTAAGAGGATGGGCGAAACCGAGAACCCCAATTCTCTTATCTATCCAGCAGAGGAGCTCTGCACAAGTTCAAAGACCCTTCGAAGATAATGGAAGACAATAGTTGTCAAATCCTCACCAACGGTGATCAGTGCTACTAAGAGTAGATTGTCCGCTTCATTTCCCAACGAAATGCCAATCGAAAGCGGAAGTGATGCGAACCTACTTGGATGCGACAACTAACTGAAAGAAGAGTCAATGAGCAGATTTTGTGGAGGAAGGACCCGAAACTTCAGAAGTTTGCGAGGCGATGCTCGTTAAAGCTCCAACAAGCATCCACCCAGTTCAAGTAGCATGTGGAAATTTTGAGAAACTAGTGCAGTAAGGATGGTTTTTTCCTTCATTTGGTGGATCCGCGGGAATCAACAAGGATCAATACAACTCAGCCAACCCCACACCAGAGTCAGAGTCATTGGCGAGTTGAAGCAGTATGGCGGATCAAAGTTCGACTACTCAAAAACAGTAGCGGAGAGCAACTGGGAGCCAGGAGGCGCATTGCAACTGGAGCAGAAGATTGAAGACTCAGCAAAGGCGAAGAGTTGCAGTGTTCACAAAGGCTTCGACGAGGACGTCGAAGGGATAAGTGGGGGAGAATGTCACGGACAAACTTCGAAACAGGGTGTTTGATGTAATGCTTATGTATGTCCATGTCTTTTGGCATGTTCATGCCTTGTACAGAATGTAAAGGGGCGACCGAAGGCTTAATAGTCTCATTTTAGTTGGGTTGGTGGCCTCTTTAGGCTTGTAAATAAAGATTGTGTAATGGACCATTTTACCCTTTGTTGTGCCACTGTTCAGAGCTTGTAAAGTCTGTTTGTAATTTGCATTGTTTATGAAGTGTTTTTCGGAGATGTTTGCTTGTGGATCCCGATTGAGACGTTCTCTCTTGCCCATTCTCTCTTTTGTTGGTCCTAAGGGACAATGGGAGTCTTCGGGGAGGCTGACCTTTGCGGACGGACACGCAAGGGTGCCGCACGACTTAGGCAAAACCAACTAAGTCCGTGTCAGGACGGTACAGTTCGATACTGCAGACCCTGATCCAAAGTAAGAATAGCTACCAGTACATTAAACAAAAAAGCTAGCAGTACATCAACATCTAGCTATTCATCATGTACTTTTAAAAATACTCATACAAGCTCTCGTGCAGATATGCTTCCATCCAGAGATCAAAAGCATGGACCAGTGATCTCAAAAGAATCAATGCCTTGAACAACATATACAACACCAGAAATTTGCATTACAGAATAATAATATATGTGAGAGCTAAAATCCGATCAATTGGTACATTATTAAATGAGTTCATCAATTTTACATATAGTTGGAACATTACAAAAGGAGTTTATCAACCTTACATAGTCACAGAATTACCAAATAGGGAAAAGAAAAAGAAAAACATTCATACCAAGAGAAAGGATGAGAGCTCACCTCTAGCATAGCAGGATCCACTGGCTTTATACTTAATTGCTCAGAAGAGGGAATTTTGAAAGATGAGACTTTCGAGTCTATACCCTTTCTCAAAAGACCTTGCTGAGCCATAACCAGCTTTGCTTCTTTCTTTGCCTATGAGATTCAAAAAAGAAAAAAGGCAAAGCTTATAAGATGCCTACATAGTGAGTGAATTTTGGTGATTAAAAATGTAATCAAGAATATAAGATCCATTATTTCATCGAACATTAAAAAATAATCAGAACACTAAAGAAGTTGAAGATCAAAATTCTCAGAAACACTAGCTTATGCAGATGTTACTATAACTTCATATCAGATAACATGAGCGTATGAGCAACAAAGTTCGATGAACAGTTCAGAATTTTACTGAATCTATTTCACATAATTAAGATGAAAAGGAGCACTAAGTTTCCGGTGAACACACCTTCAACTCTTTTATACGTTGAAAATCTTCATTAGAAAGAATTCCATCTGTTTCATCTGAAGCTTTCTGTGACATCTTGGCCATTGTTAGTCTTTTAAGAGTGCGAAGACTTGATTCTGAAGTATTCAGTTGTCCAACATAATCCGCAAACCATGGTCTGCAGTACCGGTCCGTACCGCCCGGTACGGGCGGTATGTACCGGTCCGACAGGCTTCCGGTACGCGGACCATCTGTTACCGTTTCGATACTGTAGCAACACTGTAGCACTGTAGCAGTACTACAGTGCTCGGCACGTCTAAATATACCGAGCGGTACACCTGGGTGTACCGCTCGGTATACCGTACCGTACCGATACCGAGCCCAGATCGAAACTCCGGTACGGTACGGTATTGCGGACCTTGCCGCAAACTTCCTCTTCTTTGATTTGGCCTTCTCCTCTTCCTTTATTTCATCGTTGTCATCACAAGCGCATTCATGATTACTGAGGTCATCATCATTGCAGATGTCATTAGAAGACTTTTTCCTTGATGCATCTAGCTCACTGGAGATATCCATATTATCATCACTAAGATCCACATCTTCTTTAGTATCACTATCATATTCATCATAGGCAGCATTCTCATCAGTATCATCATCAAGATCATCACCATCATCTTCCTCCCCATCAATGTTATCACTGTTACCTAAATCTTCTTCATTTTTTTCATCTGAAACCTCATCATCCTCTTCTTCTTCATCTTCCAAAGAATCATCCTCTTTGTCTGTCTCAGCATCACTGTCATACTCATCATCCAAATCTGATGCAGAAGCCTCAGCATCAGAACTGTCAGTCATCGAGTTATCAACGTGTTCCAGCAACTCTATGTCAGGCACATCAGTAGCTATACTAACTTCTCCATATGCTTTTGGCCTTGCTTTGGGATTGACCGGACGGCCACGGTCCTTTTTGACCAATAAAGAAGGGCATATCTGAAAACAAATAAAGCTCAGAATAACAATCACAAGCTATACGTCTGAAACAAAAATTGTTAGACTGAAATACATATTCCAACCTCTCTGAATAAAGTTATCAAGGAGCGAGCTGCTGAAGAAACTGCCTTCTCATGTGATTTTTTGTACAAGACCAAGTCTTGAAGCAGATCTTCATTCATTAACTGTAAACAACCAAAATGTGACAGTTATACAACTAGTTTCTTGTAGACATTTACAAGCTTTTACAGGTACATATCTATTTCAAGTGGTGCACTATCCTTCTCAAATAATTTTATTATTTCTCAAATTGAAGCAAAAAAAATAAAAAAAAACAAGATTACAGTTAATTAATATGAAGATGGGTAAAATTTTGAAAAACAAAAAACATAATTATTAAGATAATTGCATCTAGAATGAGTAAGTAAACATTCAACGGACCCAAATCCACATTGAGTACTTTTTTGTGACAATGTATAGACGAAAAAAAAATAAAATTCCATAACAAGTATAGTTCTTTCACAGATTCAACTTCCTAGAAAATCTGAAGGCACGTTATAAAAGTTCATCATACTGTCAACATCTTGTATCTCAGATGGAGTCTGGCTAAACTGCTAATGTGACGAGATCATGCTAAAGTGACAAGATGATATATTAAGTAGGCATGAACCATGGAATTGTGATGCATCTCATACAAGATGATGCAAAGAATAAACCTGTCGCAAACAAACTTGAACAAATAATTGACTAAATGTAAAGCAATACCAAAGGCATCGTGATACAGATCTCCCTCACAACATTCAGCCCAACAGCAATGGCCTGACAAGACAAATAAGAAAGTCCATGATCAACAGTTCAACTATTAACAGATGAACATGACTGAAAGTAATATCATTTTCAGCAGTACCTCTGTGCGAGAACGATCATGCACAAATTGATTCACAATTTGTTTAAATAAGGGTTCAACCGCATCAGGAGGTACTATTCAAATAAAAACAACTTCGATGAGTTCTTCTATCTGAAGAACAGAACTGGGAACAGCATGCCTTGACTATGAACGCTTAGAAAATCTACAGTAAAAAAAGCACAACCATATCATGGCAGGCCTGGACAGCTGCAGCAAGCAAATCGGTGACATCACGTTGATGAGGCTAAAAAAAAATAAATACAAATAAGTATGGTTTCAAGTTAAAATACATATAAGCAAAAAAATCCTTGTTTACCTGAACATATTTTTGAAGAAACGGATAAAAATTTAACGAGATCAGACGGTGCAATCCAACAGTTCTGGCTATTACTTTAACATCATCATCCTATCCTGCAACACAAAGTAACAACAATAGTCGACAAAAGAAAATTTCATATATCAACCAATAAATAACACATGTAGTCTAACATAGAAGAGAAATTTCATTATAAATTACTGTTATCAGCTTAGTGTACAATGTGAACCAATCTACCAAAACATTGAAATGACATTGACTATAGCCTTTCAATGTAATAAATAAAATTCACCCATTCAAAACATTCTGAATAGAGTAAAGAGCCACATATAACTCTTTATAATACATCCCTATCTTAATCACATGTAGATTCAAGTATTTAGGCCAATTTTCTAAAACATTAATGATCTCAATGGAACTGCATATCTTAAGCATGGTCTGTCGTACCGAGCCGTACCGCCCAGTACGGGCGGTACGTACCGGTCCGATAGGTTATCGGTACGCGAACCACCTGTTACCGGTCCGAGTGCACTGTAGCAGTGCAGCACTGTAGCACTGTAGCAGTGCACTATAGAATCATAGAGTCAATGTATCCTGGACATAACTGTTAGTGAAATTGGATAATAACTGGGGCATTGTGATGAAATTCATAATTTCTTGAGCACACACAGATGAAAGATGGATGTCACATACAAGGTTCATGAACTAAAAAGTACTAAATGATAGTAACTAGAACTAAAGGACTTGCATTCATAGGATTTGAAGTGTATATTTTAAGTGTATATTGGTATCTAAGAAACATGTAAAAAATAATCTGCTACCCATTAAGAAATATATAGCTTTCCAAGCCACAACAGTAGTTATATTGGTCCATAAAAGTCCCATAAGAGTTGAGCACAACACTCCAAAGAACTCTGTACAAGGCTGTGTCATAGTTGTATCATCAGAACACTCAAACAGTAGGTTCTTTATTGGCACTCTAGAAAAAAAGGAAAACTACAATCCAACAGACAAAATTTTCAGTTTCACAATAACTGCTATCATGATCATGATCAAATTCAAGAGATCAAGGTTTTATTCAAGTGTACAAATGACTAATATTGTTGGAATCTTCACAATAAGGTAATAGATGGATCACAAAATAACATCTATGATAGGTCATAGAAAGTGTTTTTTTAGTTCATCAGGATGGACATGTCAGTACAATACATGCCGATCAGCACGGTTTAAACATATAGCTGGAACAAGCCTTGTGCTTGATTGTGTGTTCAAGGACATCCTTGGTATAAAACCAAACACCATGCTAGTATTATACTAGCATGACATAGTTCGACAATCATCAACCACTGTTGGCAAACTTGAAATATTATCATACATCATCAAATGGTGAAACTAATTGCCATCTGAACAATCATCATCAAATATTATACCACAGCAGAACAAATTGCCTCTGAACTTCATAGTCTTTGTTATGCTAGGACTATGATGTTCAAATCAAATAACATTTTTCTCAAAATGAGAAGATTATTTCACGAGAAAATTAATGATTGATAATTTGTTCATCCACAATAAATCACAATGTATTGACCACAAAAAAGGTCAGATCTGCACCAAGAAATGATCAAGTACTCATCAAACATAGATAGTTTTAATTGCTTATGTTAGATAATTCACCAAACATTATTTATATATTTTCATGATGAATAGGTTAATTATGATGAATCATGATTTATATACATCTACCTATTCTAACATTAAATAAATACCAAATTTTGTCACATTAAATAGTAAACATTATACATTGATACATGCCCATATCCATCATATCAATATCTTGCACTTGTATCCATGACTTCATAACCAACCAACCAACCAAACGAGCATTCATTATAATAAAGAAATAAGCCTTCATAACAGTAATAAAAACAAGAAGAATGATGAAATTACTTGAATAACAACAAGAGGTCCTCCGGAAGTTCAATTGCAAGATCAACCTGAAAAAGGGTCGATGCAGTTACAAAAATACAAGTTGTTGACTTAATATGTAGACTTATTATGGGAAAAGATGAAACCTTTGCAGTAATTGTATATATCCATGGTGATAATGGTCCAAAGCATAAATCAATCAATACACATGCTGCTTTTGCCTGAAGATTGAAAAATAAACGCTTACTTAGAAAGCCAAAAAGTAAGTTGTCTATTCATAATTAAACTTGGTATGAAACCAACAAACACGAGATGATAAGAATGAAGACAGATAGCCCGCACAAGCATTAAGAAGATGACAATGACATTATTATTATCTGCAACAACAGATTAATATGAATTGTTGAGACTTTTGATAAGAATACAAATGCATGTAACGTATATCACCCAGATGCATCACTACTGAACCTGAGAGAGAGCATGCTGGACAGAAGGATGTTTCCACAAAGAAAAACTATCATCAACTTGATTTAGGAGGCTAATTGGAGGAAGACGTGCCATCAAATGAAAGGAAATCAGAATCCATCCAAATTAATTAATATATAAACTAGTAAAATGTATTAAAAGTTTTAACTTAAAACAGAGACCTTTCACTTGGAAGCAGTGCTTGTATAAGTGGTAATAGGGACCAAAAATTTGAATTACTGTTAGCCAATTTGCAGAATAGGAGAGGCTATCTATTCATTATAAAAGAATGTAAACACTCGACAATTTAGTTACAGAAGCAGACTCCTGGTGGCTAAAAGTTATTCCAATAGGAAAAAAACAGGATAATTAGTTTAAAAAACATTATAGGGTAGGTGATCATTTAGAACATACTTGTGAAGCACATCCAAATAAGACATGAGGACTGTCTTCTTCCACTGCAGATATATCCAAGACATTCAAATAAGAAGCATCCCAATAATCTTCAGTTCATTTGAATTCTTCCCCAAACAAGCTCAAGTAATCAGTAGGTTGCATGTGCCTGGTTACTTCAGTTTTAACAATTTCATCAAATATTGAAGACAAACCCAACTATTCAAGTACAAAATTGCCAAATCAGGTTGTAAATTGATTTGATAAGAAACCATATCCATTCACATAATATGCATAAAAAAATAATTTAATTAACATTAGTTTCTTCATAAACTTATTGTGGAATCCTCTAAACTAAGAAAGAACACTTTTGAACACGTGGAAAGCCAAAAAGCAAAAGAATTTCTATTAAGTAATATGGAACACATCATCTATAATTATTTCAATGTTTGACACAAAATATTACAGAACAAAATGCAAAGAAGAAACAGAAGAACATCTATAACTAACAATGTGGAGACTTGTCCTTGTAAATGGCAATCCAAATCCTTTGAGAAATGGACCTGCATAGCCATCGTGTCTCTCACAATTCAATTGGAGATTCATATATGTCATTGTAGCTGCCAATAAAAAGTTTAAAAAAAAATTAACCATCAAGTTTTAGTTCACAAAGTCAAATAGAGTGGAGTAGTTTATCTCATCATGTTCCAAGGATTGTCAATCTTGATCCAACCAATTTAGAATGGTACCACCCGGTACGAGCGATACGTACCGATCCGACGACATACCGGTACGCGAACCGCCCGCTACCAGACAGAACATGCTAGAGTGCTACAATGCTACAGTAAGAGGAAGAAATATTTAAAACCGCTCGGTAATAGTGATACAGTGCTCCAATGGTCAAATTGACCGTTGGAACCCTTTCTTATGGTATTTAAACCCTTCTTCTCCTTTATTTCACTCCATTACATTCTCATACTCTCTTAAACTATCTCAAACTCTTTTTTTCTCACATATGTGCTTTTCTAAATTCTACAAAACAATGATTTGTGAATTGAATCGAAGCTAATTTAGGAAGATTAAGAGGAAGAACTTTCTAATCAAGAGGTATGTTTACATAAGGATAATCCGTACTGAACTGAAATACGAACCTTGCATAAGATATTCTTCAAAGCCTGAAAAAAATAATGATACTATTCTTACCTAATTTACATTAATTTTACTAAACTTATGCTATTACTATATTTATTTCTAACTTAAAAATCCTATCCTAACTTTTTTTTTTATTTTTAGGTATTTTCGGAGGGTCTTACACCTAAATTAGGTGTACCGCTTGGTACACCCTAGCGTACCGCTCGATATACGGTACTGTACCATACCGAGCCAACCTCGAAATACTAATACGGTACGGTATTACATACCTTGATCCAACCTATAAAATTTCACCATTAAGAACCTTATCCACATGCTGTGATTTCTCGTCCTAACAATTATCATCCACAGAAAGCATACTTGTTGGTTTCTTAGATGAGTAACTTACATTATGGACAATGCTAGTTCATGATATATAAGTTACACAGTCCCGATATTTGCATGTTAGTCCATAAAAGAAGTCACTTAAATCAAGGATTGAAATTTTGTACCATACCAAAATTTCAAGACTTATTCGATACGGTATGATACTATATACCGAGTGGTATATTTTGGTATACCGTTGTGTGTGTGTGTATATATATATATATATATATAGGTAAACCGCACAGTTTACCTCTATGCGGGGCGACGTCGCAGATAAAAAAAAATTACGACATCTAAAAAACAAAAATATTGCGATGATGCCTGAGGCGACATTGCCCAAGAAGAGAAGAAAAAAAAAATCTTCACTTCTCTCCGCCCCATAAGTCGATGCCTCTTCTCCCGCGCACAGATGAGAAGTCGTCGACAGATGAGGAGGAGAGAGGTGACATCCAGGTTCTACCTTTTTTTCCTATTTCTTTCTTCATCTTCTCCCTCTTCTTTCTTCTCCCTCGATCACTGTCGATAATAACACCTCAATCGATAACGATAATGCCTTAATTGATGGTACCGCTCGGTAGCGGGCAGTCCGTGTACTGGTCTATTGACGGACCGGTATGTACCGCTCGGTACGAGCAGTATCATTCGGTATTGCAGACCTTGATTTAAAGAACTAATGGGCACTTTAAATGTTAGAATTAGGAACAGAAAACTCTATTTCTCATAATAACTAGAGAGGTCAATATATGTTGCATCAATTTATTGTGACGAACTAGTCTTACCATGAAACAGTTAGAATCATGCTTATGAGTACTAACATGTTTTCAACACTGGCTTTTTATGGCCTTAAGCAACCCTCCACCTTTTTCATTCGGGCTTGGGACCGACATTGGCGGTGTTAGAAACATTGGTACTCATAACAAGAAATCAAGTAAAGAAACTAATTTTCTTTGAGAAAGATCAAAATTGAAACACCTAGAAGGAATTTAAAAGTGACAATTGTAGATCCGAAAAATAAGTTTACTTCTGTCTAATTAGACAACAAAGAGGCCTTTGAATCATGGCACTACTCGCTTTTTTAAACCTAACAATGAGAAACATTTTTTTGCCAACACATAAAAACATAAGAAAGTTTGTTTTCTCTATGGCTGTGATTTTGGTGGAGAAAGGGGGAAATTAAGCATAGCCATCTCTGAACATATCACTAACCTATGACACAACGACTTCCAATGCAGAAAATGCTAGAGAAAATGAAGTTCTCGATTGAGGCATTCACATCAACATAATAACTCTACTAGATTGAACATGTTTCATCTTGTTTACAACTAAACAAAAATTTATTTATGTCTAACACATACTTATATAAGATAAATTTGTCCATTTAAATTTGTTCCTCCTAACCTTGCCTCCTGCCTAACGTTCAAGGTGAGAACATTTTTAATTAACCTAGTCTATTGGTACTCCATTTGTGGTAAGGAAACCCAACTATATAAATATTTATCCTATTTGTTTCATGAAAGATGCAATCTTTATGTAACTTTTATTCAATTTTCAGATCCATATATCAACTGGGTAGCTTGTCCTAATATCTTAATGAGGGAATGCCTTGGAAGATCAAAAGATAGCTCCATTAACAAGTGTACTAAAATAAAAAAAATCAGAAATTAAGAAAATATAGGAAGACTCTTTCAGATAATAATTTATATAAAAGAAGACAATTAAATTGATTACACTATCATGGACTTGAGTTAAAGAGACATATATTGTAATACAAAAAAAATGTTCAAATTTTGTCACACCATCGAGGAATTAAGTTATATCTTTTTTCTTGTTGTGATCAATTGCAACTTTTATTTCGGCATATCCTAAGAGTTTTGCAAGAATATATAGAATTTTTGAAACTTGAATCATATAATGTAAACTATCCGTCCGACCCATTATTTATTTACTTTTGTCTAGATTAGTTGACATAAACTAATTAGACATCTTGTTTCTGTAGGATTTCATTCCAATACATACATTTTTAGTTTAGCAACTTAAGATCCAATATACAAAAGCCAAAAACTTATAATGAATAACAAATATATGTTCAGGACAAGGATTATAATGAATAATAAATGTATGTTCAGGACAAGGATTGAAATTTTATACCATATCGGAGTTTTGAGATTCGCTCGGTACGATATGGTACTGTATACCGAGAGGTACATTTGATATATATATATATATATATATATATATATATATACATATATATATACATATATATACATATATATATACATATATATACATATATATATACATATATATACATATATATATACATATATATACATATATATATACATATATATACATATATATATACATATATATACATATATATATACATATATATACATATATATATACATATATATACATATATATATACATATATATACATATATATATACATATACATATATATATATATATAACATAAAAAGGGGCAATTGCCTCGTCACCCTTTTTGGTGCGGGGGGAGGGTTTCTTCTCCCACGTGGGCAAAAAAACAAGCGACGTCCCTTTGTTTTACTTATAAATTAACATATGACTTCTAAATTTTTTGGAAAATCAATTCACTTAGTATACCAATAAAATGCATTGAAGTAATTCTTGAAATAATTGAACTCTTCAAAACAATTTGCAATATTTCATTAACAAATTCAAAAGGCTTAACAGAGAGAGAGAGATGGGGGACCAATTCACTAATTCAAATGAAGGTAAAGTGTGTGTTTAAGCTAAGCTTCTGGTTCGAATGATACATTGCCCCAAGATGTAAACGTTCAGAATCTTACGAGTTCTTCCTGCATTCTTTCATTTTATTAGTTTATTTTTGACAAACAATATCTAGCATATCAGCTTGGATATATAAATTTGTCTACTTTTAGGAAAAAAAAAGTACACTGGTTGTTCATTCATGTACAAATTCTCTCAAATTTTTATCCAAAGTGGGAGGCTTCAAGTCAAACACTAACAAGCACCTAGTAGATGGATCTTTTCTGGATGGCTCCACGTCAAGCACGAAATATTCAAACCATTTGAAACACGAGGGAAACAAAAAAAATCTGACCAGTATGAATAACTATTATTCTGGATAACAAGGGTGAGCTAAGCATATGTGCATTAATAAACAAAATACTAGATGATCTCATTGGTAATTTGTCAAACATTCATTCTCTTGTTCTTCGATACATAATTTCACAACATAAAACTGATTTCTAGTTTTACAATTCAAACACCAATAACCACTAATCAAGAGAAAAAGAAGGTTGTATATACCAGGGTCTGTCGTACAGAGCCATACCGCCCGGTACGGGCGGTACGTACCGGTCCGACAGGTTGTCGGTACGCGGACCGACTGTTACCGGTCCGAGTGTACTGTAGCACTGTAGCAGTGCACTGTAGCACTGTGGCATTGCTACAGTACTCGGTACACCTGGGTGTACCGCTCGGTATACCGTACCGTACCGGTACCGAGCCCAGGTCGAAATACCGGTACGGTACGGTATTGCGAACCTTGGTATATACACCATCCCCTTCTTGCAAAGGATGCACGCACCATTGGCCATGAGCTTCTTGTTTGTCTTGATCAGGCTCTGGAGTTTCCTGAGGATCATCAATCTCCACTGCATTAGCCTTGTCCATAAGGCCAATGATAGTTTACAAGATGTACATGACGATGGCAAGAGGCACAGAGGTAGAGGTGTAGGAAGACTTCAAATGCTTACCCAATATTCATTTTGTTTCTCCATTACATCCAACAAGATCATCAATATATTATTAAAAAAATGATGACTTAAATAATTCAATCGGAATTATCATGTCAAATTCAAACTTGGTACCACATGTGATATTACTGGAATCACAATAAATAATCGCAACCGTTGTTGCTACCTTAATCTCAGTAAACAAATAGGGAAGTTGGAAATAAGAAATACCAACTCAAAGGTCAGTGTTATACTTACAAAAGGAAAATTTCAGATATAGTGCTTGGATGCTGAAACTTGTGGTAAATGACCACAACAGCAGAATTGAAAAAATACTGAAATAGTAGCCATGTCATTAATTGGTGAACATTTATATGAAACATAACAAGCTTGTCTATCAAGCTCATGAACATTGCTACTACTCTTCTACAGCTACAATTGATTCAGCAAGATAAATCTCATAGACTGAAACAATCACAAATCAGAACCTTCAGATTCAATGAAGATCCTGTTAATCGGAAGGACCCGAACTACTCCACTATCACCATAATGAAGCATTTGTGAACTATTGATCTAGTAAGCTAACTTCCAAAATTTAGAACCTGCATTATATCCCATTTGGCACCATTTTTCTAGCCCTATCTTAGGATCAAAAGTGTATCTATGTTGCAGAAGACCTAGTCTATTCATGGAAAGACATGTAAATTTGATATTTTTATTCATTTCACAGGGAAAAACATAATAAACAGAATTACAATGCCTCACCTTTATCAAGCTCATAGATTTATTTGTTTGGTATCTCTTTACTATTATGAAATATACTGTGGTATACAGTTCTCTTAGGTTGAAATAACTGCTTTCTACAAAAATTATGACGTATCTTACTAAAATCAGAAATGCATTGAAGTAATTCTTGGAATAATTGAACTCTTTAAACAAGTTTGCAATATTTCATTAAAAAATTCAGAAGGCTTAACAAAGACAGAGAGGGGGGACCAATTCACTAATTCAAATGAAGGTAAAGTATGTGTTTAAGCTGAGCTTCTGGTTCGAATGATACATTGCCCAAAGATGTAAACGTTCAGAGTCTTGCGAGTTCTTCCTGCATTCTTTCATTTTGTTAGTTCATTTTTTATAAACAATGTTTAGCATATCATCTTGCATGTTTAAATTTGTCCACTTTTGGGGAAAAAAAGTACATTGTTTGTTCATTCGTGTAACCCAAAATAACTAAAATTGAAAAGCCCTTGCTTTTAACTAAAAGTCTTAGTCACTAAAATTGGTTGCCATGTTGGCAAACTACGTAGTTGTCTTGCAGTAAAATTCCACATGTTACCAGAAATAAGGTTAATGCCCATAAAAATGAATCAGAACTACTCTTGTAAACAAATTGAAATAAACAAAATACACACCAAAAAATAATATTTTCAATCTCAGTCCGATATCGGTTTCAATAATATATCAGAGTAGTACGGTACTGGTATATAAGATATAATATACCAACATGTTCCGCCTGGTATACAAACAAGATGTTAGTCATTTTTTATCATTCACAAATTTGAATGAAAGAGAAAGAGATACTATAATCCAGAGTCCAAACAATAGATTATAGACATCATCAAACATCATTAAGGTCTTTATTTAGAATGTGATATTTTAGACTAGAAAGAAAACTTGGTAGATCTTTTCAAATTTCAACTATGCTTCTCTTCCGCTAAAATTTAAGCTCTAATACAGCTTTATATTTATAAAATGACCTTTTCAACTATGCATCTCCCTTCCTCTAAAATGTAATCTCTAACAATGCCTTATATTTATTAAATGATAACTGTATTTTTTATAATTAATTCTTAATGAAGACACACAAAATGGAAACAATTAACATATTTTAGCCAATTAACGAGTATTCCTAATCACCATATTCTACCTTTTGTAAACTTTATTTCAATTACATCTATTTTTAAAAAAATCAAAATGTTCATTCCTTAAAAGCTAAGTAATGCATTACATCAAAACTAAGGAGACATGTTATCATTGATGCAATAGGTGTTTGAGGGCAAGGAAATTAGCAGAGATCCTTGATCGAGTGAACTATGTTTGTCTGAGTTAATGAAGTTCAGGTAGAGGCCCAGTAGGCACTCGTCATGTCCCTTATTAGATAACTATGTTTTGGATCGAATAGGTGTAGTCTATAGGAATGCCCTTGAAGATTTTGATTGTGTGATAAACTATTATGGACTTTCAAGATTTGAGGAAAATATATTCTTAGACTAAGACAACTTTTGTGAAATTTTTAATTTTCATAAATTTGTAAACATTTCTCTAACATCTTTATCAACATAAGTAGATTTTTAATTTTCCATGTTTTTATTGTGTTAAATCTTATTTAAACATTTTTCAGACTGCTTTCAATTAAATCATATTTTCCTAATTATTTTAAATATTTTATATGTTTTGTTTGTGTTATATGTTTTTGTCAACTTCTTCTTAATTGTTATCAATATTTCTTTCTAAAATTATCCATTATTTTTTCTTATAACAAAGAAAATTTAGTTATACTCTCAATTTGGTGGCAAATTTCATTACGTAGAACAAAATAATTTGGAATTTTACCTCAAACAACTGTATTATGTTTAAAAGTCATAAAAATTAATTTATGTACTCCAAATTATTTTCCTCAATATTTTTTTCATGTTTCGATTTTAGATAGCCATAATTAAAGTAACCAAGGTATATTGACAATAAGGATTGATGTTATTGATGTTCCGCCTGAGTTGGTATGATATATTGACAACAAGGATTGACGTTCTAATAGAGTCAATTTGACAACATCAATCCGATCATTTGCTAGCATTAATTAATATATTGTACATTCCTAAAGATTTCAACTAATAATTTTTATATTTTTGTGTTATATCACATCATATTGCGTTAGAATTAGTACCAATAGTCAATTCATTCATGGAAGTTGGAAAGTACATGAAAAGCAAAAACAACTACATACAAACATAGCATACAAATCCAAGAGGGACGAGCATACGCGTCAACGATTAAGTTTTGATACCATATTACATGAAAAAATAAAAGAAGAAAAACAACATAAAGAATTACAGGGCATGACAATTTGCTTTATAAACAATAGAAGATGTTCATCAAAACTAAGTAGCTAGCTTCCTATTTAGTGATAAAAAAGAATATGATATGAGCCAAAAGTGTCATGATTCAGTTATGCATCTACTTTTATACCCAAATCTAGTGATTCTACAAAGCCTAACCTATGGAGACTAAAAATAAAAGTTTCAAATTACCATATCAAAACGTAACTGATTGAGTGTACCTTCAAAATGTATGGATAAGTATATGTGTTTTAACCTGATTAAGAAGCATCTTTTATTGAGATATCAGTTGAATGCTGCACAAATATGTTCCAATTAACAACTAGCTTTGTACGATACCTTTATAATTTGCTTTGCTAGTCATTTCAATTTGAGTGAGATTTTATTTACACTTAATATTTCACATTGTACATTTACCATCATAGAATTACAAATTAATTATTTTAGAAGTAATAACATGATAAGCAAAAAGGACCGTAAAAATTACACAAGGATGTTCTTTGAGTATCGAGTTGAGTAAAGTCAATTTAGCTAAAGCATAGCAAACAATATAAAATGCCACATTATAAAACCTTATTAACTATAGTAATAATTGCATCATAAATGCATAAGAACTTCTTGCTAACAACACATCATAAAAATTTATAGTTCCAATGTTAAGGGCACAAAATTGTAGACTTGACTTCAGCAACATTTCAAGAGCTCATGTAAATCTCTCAATTTGGATAAGTGAACATAAACAAAAACTTCGGATCAGTGAGCATAACTAAATCTTGATCACAAGCACTACAAAATGCTATTGGAAGTTGAATCTAGACAACATAAGAGCTAATAATCAAAGAAAAAACATTCTACCAAGTGACACTATCCCATAATTCCATATCCATATATTGCAATCGCCATCATCTGAGAAATGACCAAGCTGAAACCATCAGCAATTGAGTCCCAAATTTCATTAAGACAAACACACCAACATTAACACCTAAAGGTCGAGGAGAGGTCATAAATCATTAGAATTTGTCTGTATTAGCATCTACTTGATAGCAAATTTTGAAAATAAAAGAGAAACAACCCATATTAAGTGAGTGTCATCTGGTTACTAATCCTTAACAAGCTATGACAAATAACAATCACCAAGAGAGAACTCTAAGATCACAAGAAAGGTAGCTTTGCATTTAATATTCCATTTAAAATCACAAAAATATTTAAAGATGGACATTTGTCTTCATGATTTCTTACTTCTTGAGATTCTCTTCAATTTTTTTTAAAAAAATTCTGACCTAGTTCCTAGCTCAGAGCAACATTAACATAACAAAAAAAACTGATAGCACCAACACTTGAGAGTAAATAAATCTAAATCACCATTATTGAAATTGTATGACACTCAATGGTTATAATCAATCATACAGCATTTTAGAAAATGATAGTAGCTACCCATGATATCTTCACTTCTTGTTGTTGTTGGTACAATGAACAATCTGAATCTTGAACGAGGCAAATACACAGAGATGCACAAATTACTAAATATGGCATGTCACGTAAAACTAGATAACTGACATCAATAAAATATTTCCTATATAAGATTAGAGAATGGACTACATAATAGCAGAAAAAAAATATCTCAGATAGATTTATTTTCTGAATTTCTATATTCATGACCAAGGTCTGCAATACCGAATTGTACCGCCCGGTACGGGCGGTACATACCGGTACGCAGACCGCCCGCTACCGGGCGGTACATTCAAAAAAATCTCGTATTGAACGATACGATGTAATATCGAGCGGTAACGGTCGATTTTGATCGTTACCACACTGTAGCAGTGCTACAGTGCTCCAACGGTCGTTACCACACTATAGCAATGCTATAGTGCTTCAACGGTCAATTTGATCGTTGGAGCCCTTTCTCATTCTATTTAAGTCATTCTTCTCCCCTATTTCATTATACTCTCTTAAACTTTCTCTCAAACTTTTTTTTCTCTCCTAAACTCTACAAAACAACGATTTATGAATTCAATCGAGGTTAATTTGGAAAGATTAAAAGGAAGAGCTTTTTAATCAAGAGGTATGTATTCGCTTTCTTTAATTAGAGAGTAATTAAGATCTTTAAGATTATGATTAGTGTGTTTCATGCATATTAAATATTGAATAATATTTATGATAGTAAAATAAGTTTAATTAAGTTTTATTAAAGTTATTTAATGCTGTGATTAGTCATTTTAATGATGATTTAATCAAAATTTATTCGATTTTATATCAATTCAATGTCTTTAATACCTATTAGGGTATTTGTCATGTTTATAGTGTTGAAAGAGACGTAATTAGTGAAAAATTAACTATGTTAATCGTATAATTAGTGTAGATAAATGATGATTTTATCATAATTTAAATCATATTGGATTAAAATTACATATTTGAATCATATTGATCCCATTGACCTCCAATTCTACAACGAAGATTCAGAGCCAATGTTAGATTGGGTGGAGACCCGTCATTCGTTTTGGTGATAAAATCAACAATCAGGTATATCTACATATGTAATTATTTAATTAATTTGAATTTTAGAGTTTATATTGTAATAAAATAGTCTAACAATTCAAATGATTTTTCTGTAGATATTTCAATCTATAACGGGCTGAAATACGAACCTCGAACAAAACTACCTCAAAGCCCGAAAAAGATATGTAATACTATTCTTACCTAATTTACATTGATTTTGCTAAACTTATACTATTACTATATTTATTTATAACTTAAAAACCCTATCCTAACTTTTTTTTTATTTTCCGGTATTTTCGGAGGGTTTAACGGACTGAAATTAGGTGTACCGCTCGGTGCACCTTGGGGTACCGATCGGTACACCATACCGTACCGTACCGAGCCCAAGTCGAAACACCGGTACGGTACGATATTGCGAACCTTATTCATGACAACCAAAGCAATAATATACTCCTAAATTCTAGACATCTAGAAATGCATACTTAGAGCAATGAGGAAACTATTTGCTGCCTCATGTTCAAATGTGGAAAAAAAAACAATTTTGAAAAGTGGAGCCAACAACTGAAAGTCCAACAACTAATCGTGCGAAGTCTTTAAGTGACTCATCAACAGCGAAGGTATTATGTTCAGTACCTTTACATGCAAATCCAACAAGATAGGAAAACCTATATTATTAATATGATAAATTGTCAATTTTTAAATGATAAAATGATTAGTTAAATATCAGCTACAGAATATATAGTCAGAATAGTGTAAAGTGGAAAACACACAAATAAAGGAGAAAAAACAAAGTCTAAAGGAATCAAAATGTGTCTAAAAATATTATCAATGAATGATCTATAATAAAGAGAAGTATCTAAAATGCAATTCCAGAATTTGATACGTCTTTTTTTTGCTTTCTTACGGAACAGAGAGACTAATAGAAGTCACAATTCTTTGTTAGTAATGAGTAATGACAACTAATTTGTTCGAAAAATTATGGAATGTTATTATTGATGAATAATATAACAAAAGGAGAAAAAACAAAGTCTAAAGGAATCGAAACATGTCTAAAAATATTATTGATGAATGATCTGTAATAGAAGAGCAATATCTAGAATGCAATCCAGAATTTGATAAGATCTCTTTTTTTCTTTCTTACAGAACAGAAAGACTAATAGAAGTCACAATTCTTTATTAGTAATTATAACTAATTTGATAAAAAGATTACAGAATGTTAAGAGGCAGGCCAGAAGTTAGACAAGAAAGAGAATTAATTAGTGCAGTAGACTTTTCAATGATAAAATTTGAGAAACCACCATAGATACTTTCTAGTAAAGGAGTAACCAAAATATTCAACAAAGAAAGGATACTTGAACCTGATTCTCAAATTCCAGTAAATGAAACATCAATGCTCTAAGTCTCTTTGTCCCTGAATGATAAAAAAAAGCAATGTACCTTGATCATAACATGAATGAAAGGTAAGCCTCAACATATGACTGAAGCATCACAAATGTCAATCTATGAGAAAATTGTTGGAGGTGAAATATCTTTAAGCATGAAACAATTTGCAAACAACTTAATCTATAATCAGTGACATTAGGCAAAATCTTATTGTATGAAGCTGAAAATATTGACGGTTATGAATAATAGTAGACATTTGTTATAATATTGACAATTATGGAAAGACCCTTACTGTAAATTTATGGAGGAAAAGGGGAAAAAGAGGAAAAAATATGATGGAACTTAAAAATGGTGTCTATATTCCTTCTTAAAATCCATATGCAGGCTCAACAAAAAAATAACATATGACTTCTAAGTTTTTTGCAAAACCAGTTCACTTAGTATATCACTAAAATGCATTGAAGTAATTCTTGGAATAATTGAACTCTTCAAAACAATTTGAAATATTTCATTAAGAAGTTCAGAAAGCACAGAAAAAGAGGGGAGGACCAATTCATTAATTCAAATGAAGGAAAAGTGTGCGTTTAAGTTGAGCTTCTAGTTCGAATGATACATTGTCTAAAGATGTAACATTCAGTCTTGTGAGTTCTTCCGGCTTTCTTTCATTTTGTTAGTTCATTTATGACAAACAATGTCTACCATATCAGCTTGGAGATTTTATATAAAGTCATCCACTTTTGGAAAAAAAAAAGTAAACTAGTTGTTCATTCATGTTACAAATTCTCTCAAATTTATATTCAAAGTATGAGGCTTCAAGTCAAACACTAACAAGCACCTAGTAGAAGGATCTTTTATGGATGGCTCCACATCAGGTACGAAATATTCAGAATATTTGAAACAGAGGGGAGAATAACAAAATTTGACCAGTATGAATAATTATTATTCTGGATAATAAGGGTGAGCTAACCATATGCGCATCAATAAAAAAATGCATAATTTCACAACATAAAACTGATTTCTAGTTTTATAATTCAAACACCAGCAACCATTAATCAAGAGAAAAAGAAGGTTGTATATGCACCTTCCCCGTGTTGCAAAGGGTGCACGCACCGTTGGCCATGAGCTTCACTGCAGCTTCTTGTTTGTCTCGATCAAGCTCTGGAGCTTTCTGAGGATCATCAATCTCCACCGCATTAGCCTTGTCCATAAGGCCAATGATAATTTACAAGATATATATGATGATGGCAAGGGGCACAGAGGTAGAGGTGTTAGAAGGGATGGTAACTTTGGTGATGGAAACTTCAAATGCTTACCCAATATTCAATTTGTCTCTCCATTACGACCACCAAGATCATGAATAGATTATTAAAAAAAATGATGACTTAAATAAATCAATCGGAATTATCGTGTCAAATTCAAACTTGGTACCACATGTGATATTACTGGAATCGCAATAAATAATCACAACCGCTACTGCTACCTTAATCTCAGTAAACAAATAGGGAAGTTGGAAACAAGAAATACCAACTCAAAGGTCGGTGTTATACTTACAAAGGCAAATTTCAGATATAGTGCTTGGATGCTGAAACTTGTGGTAAATGACCACAATAGCATAATTGAAAACATACTGAAATAGTAGCCATGTCATTAATTGGTGAACATTTATATGAAACATAGCAAGCTTGTCTATCAAGCTCATGAACATTGCTACCACTCTGCTACAACTACAGCTGATTCAGCAAGATAAATCCAAATCGAAACCTTTAATGAAGATCTTGTTAATCGGAAGGACCCGAACTACTCCACTATCACTATAATGAAGCATTTATGAACTGTTGGTCTAGTAAGCTAACTTCCAAACTTTAGAACTGCATTATATCCCATTTGACACCATTTTTCAAGCCCTATCTTAGGATCAGAAGTGTATCTATGTTGCAGAAGACATAATCTATTCATGGAAAGACATGTAAATTTGATATTTTTGTTTATTTCACAGGGAAAAACATAATAAACAGAATTACAATGCCTCACTTTTATCAAGCTCATAGATTTATTTGTTTGGTATCTCTATACTATTATGGTATATACTGTGGTTTGCAGTTCTCTTAGGTTGAATAACTGCTTTCTACAGAAATTATGACACATCTTACTAAAAACAAAAAATTTTAGGCTTGGATTTCACTCTTGAACTTATCTTTATTTTCGAAAAATTTCAAATTGAAAATTATTCATTTCATGAACAGTTTTTTAAACAATATCTGAGTGGTTGATCAACAGTCTTTTGATTGTCAAACACAATTCTAGTTTTGCAACTCCACAATTCTCTAAATTATTTCACCCTCTAAACAAAATCCTGAGATGCTTTAGTATCTTTGTATATGCAAATAAACATAAAAAAAAACACTATTTCAAGTGAAATGAAGTACTCCGTAGTGAAATAATATCTACACCAAATAAAAGTTTTCACGGGTTCTAGAATGGTCCTAAAAGAACATAAAAAATCTGAAGACTAATGGATATTTTAGGGAACCTTTAGTCACCCAAAAAATAAAGACATAAGAAGTTACATCTTAGATCAAAATTATGCATAGATCTCTTAGTTGTTGAATATGATTATAGTTGTGCAACACCATAAGTTTCCATATTTTCACCCTCTAAGCAAATCCAAAGATGCTTTAATATCTTTGTATCTGTGAATAAAGATTTAGCAAAGACACCATAGCAAGATTTTAAATTCATCATGTGAAAGTACTTTGATCTGGCAATAGAGCTACACAGTTCAATCTTCAAAGTTTCTTAATGGTCCTAAAAGAATATAAAATTCTGAAGTTCAACTTATATCATAGGAAACCTATAGTTAGAAAAGAAAAAAGAAGCATAGGGTCATAAGCAATTACCTCTTATAATGCATAGATCTCACGATTGTCAAACACACTTCTAGATATGCAATGTGATGTCTTCATGTGATAACTAGGCCATATTGAATGTTATAAGAAATCTCAACTCAAAAAAAAATGGAAAAGGAAATCTGAAGTTTGTTATACGGTTCAATCTTCAAAGTTTGTTTTGGCAATGTGATATCTTCATGTGATACTTAAGGCCATATTACAAGTGCTTTGTTCTGGCAATAGAGCTACACAGTTCAATCTTCAAAGTTTCTTTATAGTCCTAAAAGAATATAAAATTCTTAAGTTTAACTTATATCATAGGAAACTTATAGTCGAAAAGAAAAAATAGAAACATAAGGCCATAGGCAATTACCTCTTATAATGCATAGATCTCTCGATTGTCAAACACTCTTCTAGGTGTGCAATGTGATGTCTTCATGTGATATCAAGGCCATATTGAATATCATAAGAAATCTGAACTCAAAAAAGAAAAAAAACAATAAGCATCTATCAGTTTGATCTAATTATGCATGATTAGCATACACAACAAAATATATAGTCTGCACAAATTCTCAAACAAAAATGAGACAAAGATAGTAACTTACAAAAAAGAAACACAAGAGAAGCAAATTAAAATCACTTTAAACCACATAATTAGATTATAACAATTGGGCAAAAATTATAGACCACATGTTTCATCAATTGGGCAATAATCATATCGATAACTATGAAATGATAAACAATAAATAGGAAACAAAAATTAGACTCGTAGCTGCAATGATAGTCATGTTGTAAATAAGCCTACTAAAATGCTGTAAAAGGCTGTAAGGTTTCTAACTTACCTTAGGCGGTTGCGCTCATATTTGAAGATCTCGAATCCATGCGCTTGTATGAAAATGTACTACCTCTTTGACACCACGAAACTTCCCATCGCAATGTTACCAACAACAGATCTTCATGCCAAGCACTAGAGAAGTCTTCCATTTGGAATCTTAATCATTTCCACCTATCCACCTTTTCATCTTATGATGACATTAAATTGGGCAAAGGGCAGTTAAGGTTTTGTTATTTTGGGAGTCTCAAAGATATTCCAAAACTTGACTGTCTCATCTGCTGCTGCAGAAGCTACTACACCTCCCAGTGGACTCCTAGCCAAGGAAAGAACCCGGGATGAATGACCGGAAACCTCAGCCACTCTCGTCATGGATGGGTAATTCCACAAGGTGAGTTGATTGTTCGGCGAACCATGGGAGGTCAGTAATTCAGATTTGTTTTTGTCCCATAGCAATGCACAAACTTCAGAGCCAGCATCAATCGAGTTCAAGCAAGCACCGTTAACGGTGTTCCAAAACTTAACGCAATGATCATTGCAACCTCCACCAGAAGCCAGCAGGTTGCTCCGAGTTGGGCACCAGTCAACGGCCTTCACAATGGAAGTGTGGCTGCTGATCCTGTGAAGCCATTGACGTTGACGTGGATGGTTACGTGAGACAGGCATGCAGGCATCCCATATGTGCACTAGTTTGTCCTGCCCTCCACTCACCAAATACCGCCCTGACAACACGGACCATTTAAGACTACAAACTCCACGCCGATGCCCATTATAGAAACAGATGAACATGTCATCCTTTCTAAAGTCATAATCAACAACAGTGCCATCAAATCTTCCGACTGTCAAGATTGAATTACTTCTCCACGCAAGTGACAACACAGGGGCCTGGTTCTCATCTTCCATCCCATCCACGACATGTCCTGTTGCTGGATCAATCAGGGATAAATCTGAATTGCCAAATGCGACAGCAAGAACTGCACAGTCTGGCGACCAGCGGATGCAAGTGATAGGTCCTCTGTCTTCTTCGGGTTGTAGAAGCTTAGTCGACTCGTTTGCAGCGTCCCAGAGATACACTGCATCCTCAAGGCCGATCGCCAACACATTATTGCTTCCCCAGTCGAGGAGATTCAAAACATTATCATCCAACAAGCCGTGGATTACCAAAACCCTCTCTGGTTCTTTAGGGATTCGCCTCTGCTGCTTCTTCTGCGGCCGAATGGGCTCGTCAAACTCGGGCAGCTTGCTGGCCGACGCTTCAGGTGCAGTCTTGAAAGCGAGGATACGAGACCTGTTCTTCAAAATGCACTCGTCAAGAAGCTTTTGGTACGCCACGCTCGATGGGGATTCCCTCGAACCATCACGCTGCGGTCTCGAAGGCCCGGTTAGGGCAAAGCGTGCGTAGTCCATGTCCATCGCCGACCGGAACGGGATGAAGCGGTCGTACTCCACATGCCTAGAACGCGAAGAAGACATATTTTCCAATCGAAACCAGAACGAGACTGGCTAGGTGACGAAAAACGATCGAGAAAACCAGAAAGATCGATCTTCCCACAAGAAAGTCGACAACCAATAATCGATTAAAAGAACCCCAAGACCAACAAAAATTCTGAACCCTAATCAAAATTTCGACGGATGAAGAACCAAGCGAAACGAAACAAGAGAAAAAAGAAAGGAATGAGATCACCGCAATAAAAATCGAAGGGAAGGACCCTCGCAGCTGTGCCCGTTCGTGTTCGTCGGAGAGCAGTTCCGACCTTCGCAGAACGACGAGATCGCCGAGAGCCGAGAGCCGAGAGCCGAGAGGAGAGCGCGCGAGGGGAGAGAAGTTGTTGTGATTCTAACAGAGTGGGCCCTCGGGTTATATAGATGCCACCCAGACCAAGCGTTACATTCTAAAATCGTTCCGTTATATTTACCCAATCTACGTAGCGGGTAGTTTGACATCACACCGTTATATATAGCTATCATCTACGTTAAATTTCGTGTACCCTACTCTTTTAGAATTTGTATGTTAAAGAAACAAGACGTGGCATTTTTTTTTTTGTACGAAGCAATGTTTTTAAACTACTAAAATTATTATTAAAATAATGAGATTTGATATTCTTTTATTTGTCACTAAAAAAAAATTTTTAAATAATATCTATAAACTGATAATATTTTTATTAATACACTAGGTTTTGAGTCTCAAATTATAATATATCTTATTTTTAATTTTAAATTTAGTACAATATTCATTCACATAAATTATGCATCTAATTAATCCAACAAAGATCAAACAGAATTAAACAAAACTAGAAGTAAATGCTGACCATTCTCAATTTAGATGATAAATAGTTAAATGCTTGAATTATTAAGAAAATATGACAATTAATCATTTTTAATTATATTAATTTATTATTATTATTCTAAACAAAATTCATTGAAATTTCATATTAAATTGTTGGAGCAAAACAATGATATACAAATTTTGATGAAGAAACAAATAAGATATTAAAATAATAAAAATAAAAAGATAAAGTTTAGAAAGAACTTAAAGACATGTAATCAATGTCTTAATATGAAAAACTCATCCTTACTTGATCGAGATTCTAATCTCAATATTTAATCCATCTTATCTTTGCGAACATAAATAAATATTATCATAGAGTTAGTTAACTAGCCTCTCTTAGCATATCAAGTAATAAAATAATAATAATAATAATAATATTTTTTAAAAATAAAGAGGAGAAATTGTATTGAAATATGAATTAATAAACTATAGCCATTTACAATTCTATTTATAGAGCCTAAAAAGCATCCTAAATATCATAACCGATATTGTTGTAAGAGACATCCTTTCATTAAAATATCTTTTATGCATATCAAGATTATCTTTACATAATTTTATTTTTTAAAATATAATACTAATAAAATTATATTTATTTATAAGATAAGATCATTAGAAAAACTTTTTATTTTTTTCTTTTTACCTGGAAAATGATGACTTCACTAGATTATGTAAAAGACTGAGATACTTTTCTCTCCCTTTATCAAAAGAAAATAGAAAAATATCAATAAACCAAATACGACTATAATGATATATTAAATAATAAAATAATATTTTTAATCAATATCTTAATAAATATAGTATGAATTATTAAAAATATAATAGTATTGTCAAGAAATAATCAGATAGGTTGTTATTATTAGATATCAATTTAATTTTCCTTAAGTCATTTTTGCTATTTTTGACATAATTTTGATTAAAATGTGTTAGAACGGATAAAAGAGCAAAAAAATTAAATTAAATTTATAAGTTATGAAATCCATAAAGTAGATTAGAAAATATTTATAAAGAGTATAAAAGAGTTTATAAAAGGTAGAATCAAAATATATGAGATACATTGTTCTTAAAATAGATTCCACTACTTCATAAATTTATAAAATTATTATAATTTTATTTAGCTAAGGTAATTAAACTCCAAATCAAAAACATTCTACATGAAACCTTTATAAATATTTTGTAGATTGTTTCAGTTTTTAAAACTTTGATAAAAATTTATTGGTTTTTTTTACCTTTTCATCACATTTTAACTTGATATGTTAAGAGAACTATTTAGACTTTGGATCACTTTAAAAAAAAATTATATTATTATCCACTTAGAATACTCTTTAAAAGATCCATAATTTGTGAAAGAGGTTTTGGGGGAGATAGATATAAGAGTATTATTATTAAATAAAAATAGAAAAAATATCATTTCCAGAATTCTTTATTACAAATGATCATTAAATTAAAACTAGGATGCTTTATAAAGTGATATAATAAACCTAAAATTAGAATGTCTTATGAAAAGATATAATAAGCCATGTAGAAGTTTTTGTGGTACAAAGCTGATTGCAAGCTTCTATGAGTACATTTTGTGATCATTGGTATTCTTTTATATTACAAATAATGTTATTTTTATTATATAATATGAACACCTAGAAAAGAGGAAAAGAGATTATCATATGAAACTAACCAGAGCTTATCCAAGAAGATTTTCTTTTTAGGCAAGATTTTGATTTTTTAAAATAAAATAATTGAAGGTAAAATCCATCAAACAAAATTACATATGTAGCAAAATCATCATACCACCTAAAATGGTATAAAATATATTATGGGTACTAGTCTAGATGTGGATCAGTATGCGAATTGCTTTTGTTTTAAGTGATATAATCTAAATTATATATGAAAACCTTAGAATCACCATATTTCTCATTATGTTGTTGTCATTGGATGATGCTTACCCATTAGCCATCATTTCTCTCTTTGGTACATGCTCTCTTCTTATCCTTCTCTTCTTTCTTCACGTCATTTCTCACTACTTTATCTCCTCTTCCTCCTCCCTCCTTTGATCCATCTTCTTTCTTCTTTCTCCTTCACTGCTTCCTCTTCTTCCTTCTTCCCAATCCAACACAAATTGATATAGGACAAAAACATATTATTGGATTCTCTTATATTAACAACTACATAAATGCTTTTATGTTCAACATGACATCTTTTCAGTTTGGCTTCTCAAATTGGAGTTAGAATACTTATGAGGAGTCTTATCTAAGTGGAATTAGAATACTTTGGGTGATATTAATGCCAAGGTTGATATTAATAAGTTAGAGCTTTTAGATGTCATTGCTATTATCTTAAACAAAGATATTATAGAATTAAGATCCCTTTATAATCACATTCAGACTCTTACTATGTATGTTTACCTAAAGACTTGGGTTAAGATCAAGTTTAAATAGATTCAGAACGAGGATAAGGATATGAGATTTTATCATAATTTAATTATTGATAGATATAAGTAAAATTTCATTCATAATATTCAGAGTGACCAATAGTATATTTATCAACCTGAGCTTATCTCTCATAAATTAATTTCCTTTTATTCTCAATTTTGTGGTGGGGATATGAATAAGCCCTTTTTTAATTTTAATTCTAAATCTCTTTAGCCTAATATGAATAGTATTCTTAATGATCAAGGTTCTGAGTTAATTAGATACTTTAACAAATATAAAATCTGTAAGTTTCTAGGTCGTTCGACTTTAGTAAAAATCCTGGGACTGATAGGTATACTTTTAAATTTTATCAATACCACTAAGATACTAAAAAAGATTATCTTATTGAGGCCTTTAATTAATTATATTTTTATGCATTTTTGTTGGTTGATTAGGCTAGAACCTTCTTTGTCTTCATCCCTAAATATTTAATTCCTAGAAAAATTTTATATTTTTCATCCCATTTTTGTAGGTAATGTGGTATATAATGTTTTGTCTAAGCTTTTGGCTTCTCATATCAAATCTCTCTTGAATAATTTGTTTGATATTGAGTAATCAACTTTTCTCTCGAGTAGAAGTATTCATGATAATATTTTGATAGCTTAAGAAGTGGTTCATTCTACATTTGAAATAAGGGTAAGAGTCCTTTAGTTATGTTTAAAATTGATCTTGAAAAAGAATATGATCGTCTTTCTTGGGATGTCATTTTTTGCATTTATACTCTTTTAAATTATTTTATATAATTTCTGTCTTGGATTAAAAATTATATTTCTATTTATATTTTTTTATATCTTATTAATTGTAAGGACTCAAGGTATTTCAAGAGCAATAGGGGTATTGGGGACTATTATCCCCATATCTATATATCATTGTGGCCCAAATCCTTTCTTGCCTATTTCATAAGGCGATTAAAGATAAGTTGCTCACCTTATTTAAATTTAAAAATGTATCTGTTTCTCTCATATTATATATGCAAATGATATTTTGGCATGCTTTAGGGTGAATAAAAGATTTTGCGAAACCATTAAGAATAATCTCAAGGCTTATGAGACTCTTATGAATCAACTCATTAATCTTAGTAAATATGATTTTTTTTTTTCTCGTAGCATGAGAGTTGGTAAGAGACATGATGTCCATTCCTTTAATATCAAAGTGAGAAAGTTCTATTTTAAATACCTTAGTACTATGATCATCACTCATAGAATTCTCAAATCGCCCTTTGATATTATTTTGAAGTCTTAATGGTAAGATTGATTCTTGGAATAGGTCTAAGTTATCCTAGGCTAGTAGGTGTTAGGATCATAATGACACTAAGAGGGGAGGGTGAATTAGTATTACAGTAAATTTCAATCGATTTTAAAGGTCCATCAATAAATCCATATTGGAAATGAAATTAACAAAAAATGTGAGTAAGGGTTGTGAGCAAAGTAAATTAGTAAGTAACAACAAATCAAAATTAAGAGAAGTAATACAAATCGATTTATAGTGGTTCAATCTTTCCGACCTATATCTACTCTTGAGTTCTCTTTCGTCGAGGTCATTGGCTTTCACTACTGATCTTTTTTCCGATGGATGAAAATCAACTATCATTATTATAACTTTTATCCTTTTAATAGGCTTATGAGAGAACATCTACACTCACTCCTTTATAATATCTCTCATCTCCTATAACTCAGAATCACCTCTAAACTCAGAGAAAGAGACTCAAATAATATCCAAAGAGAGAGTTACAACTCTTCACCAACTCAGAAATTGATGCTCCATCAACCAAACCTTAGTGGGCTATTTATAGGCCCCAAGAGGCTTAAAAAATGGAGCCAAAAAATTTAAATCCTTGAAATTTTAAGGCATAGGTGGTATTATCGTTGACACATGGTAGTACTACCATTATAACTTTTGATATTACAATTTTAGACTTTTGGACAATACAACTATCATAATTTTTAAATATTAAGTAGTATCACCATCAATATAGGTGGTACCACTACCAGTAGCATTGACAAATATTGTTTTGTGCTTATCGATTGACTTAAGCGGTACCATCGCTTGGGCCTAGCAATACCACTGTCCAAGCCAACTCAAGTCCATTGTTTTAGCCTTCTAATAGGCCAAATTTAACCTTGGTCAAAGCCTATTGGCTTTATCAATAAGTTGGCAAGGGTTTGGCCCAATCCTAACTTAGTTTGACCAAAAAGACATCAAACAAGACTTTAACAATTCAACAACATATCATGCATAATACTTTATTTTGGCAAGTCGTCCAATCTTTTGATATTTTATTTGAAACTCCGGCATGTCACCCTTTCCATCGGCATATCGCTCGATCCATCAGCATGTCAATTTTTCTACGATATCTGATATTTTAGCAAAATATTTGATCCTTCTAGCAAGATGCCGAAACTTATACCATAAAGTTCAATCGTCCAACTCTATGCCCAATGTCCAACATAATACTTTTCTTAGCATAATTTCTGATTCTCCTACTTCGACAATTTACCCTTGATAGTTCGAGTCTTTGGTCGATATATTTCTTATGCCGCTTCTCTTAAAAGTATATTAATTTGTAAACTCATCAATTGATTTTATTATCAAAATATAGAATTAGATCACCCTCATTATTATTTTTTAAATATCACCCTTTTTCATGTTTTAAATGTCTTGATGCTTAAGAAAGTATTTCAGAATATTATATTAAGGATTTCTTATAGTAGAACTTTAATAATACTAATGGCTTTATCTAATTTCCTAGGATATTATTACTCTCCCCAAATAAGATGGTGGTTAGCACATTCATTTGACCACTACTAGTCTTGCTCTTCAAGTGAAAAAGAGTTTCTACAGTGTTGAATTAGGAGTCCAATCTTTAGGTCAAAGTTATTACTATTAAATGACATTATCTCCCCTTAGAAGTATGTTAATTCTTCTCTTGTTAATTGTTGTTGGAGTCTTTTTCTCTACACTTTCTCCATGAGGGTTTATCTTTTTTCATCGGTGATAGTATTCTTATTGATGTAATGCATGATAACTGATTATTTGATGTCCCTCTTTTATTGAAGCTAACATTTATAAATATGGATTTCAACTTTAAAAATGTTATAATTTCTACTTTGATTTAGGGTTTGTCTTTTCAGGTATTAAACCCATTTCGAATGGTATATATTAGTATATATTAGTATATTAACACATGGTATGCTGGTGGTGTATACTGGGTGTTTGGCGAGAAAGAAAAAGAGAGAGAAGTGGAAGGGGCGATATCGAAACAGAGAAGGAAGGAGGTAGGAAGAAAGAGGGAAGAAGTGGTGAAAGAAGAAGGAAGAAGAAGAAAGATGATGAGGAGAAAAAGAATAGTAGTAGTGTACTTGGGAAGCTACAACATTAGTAGTACTAGTGAAGCAATAATATCATCGAAGCGGCAAAAGTAACAACAACAATATCTTACTTAATGTCGAAGTTGTAGTGAGAACAGTGATGAAGTAGCAACAGTAAGGCAATAGCATCTTACACAAGAAGAGGGCTCGCATTTGTGATGGCGAGTTGGTGACCTCTTATGCAACAATGAAGCATGACGATAATAGTGACAAAAGTAGCAATGGCTAGATGACAACATCTTAAAGGAGAAGAGAGCTCGCATTCGTAAGTCATAATCTCTTTTTTTTAACATTAATTTGGATAGGATCTCCACTATATCTTTGATTTTTTATTAAGTTAACTAAATTACTAAAAATGGGATGGTCCGCATATTAGCTCACATCTGGACAAGTATATATCACCCATCCTATACCATTTTTGGTGGTACAATAAATGTTGGTTTGGTTAATAATTAATCATGGGATACATGTAAAATACTATTCTTATTTGAGTTAGTGGGTGGACCTTTGGTTATAAGGATTAGTATTCCCTTAGCCTCTATGATGATAGGAGGGTATGGAAGGCGCAACTATTAACTAAATTTGCTTATAGGTATTTAAGAGGTTGCTCTAGTGACACTAGTTCGAGTAAGGAGTGTTAGGTGAGGCTATAGAAGGTTCTTATCCTCCCTAGAATTTAATTATTTTGTTAAAAATTGCTTCATCATAGGCTTCTTACCACCGGGAGATTAGCTAAGATTGGTATTTGTGATTTTAAACTGTGTGCGCTATTGTACGGGGAAGGCATGGATATACAGGATCACTTATTTTTTTAAGTGTAAATTTGCTTGTGAAGTATGGAGTGGGCTAGAGATTTTGGTGTATCCTTTGCTCACAAGAATGATTAAAAACTTGAGGTTGAGAGAGGCGGAGAGCCTTACTAAAATCAGTTATTAATTATTGAGAGTCTTGATTGCTTATGACATTTGGTTGATTTGGAAGGCCCAGGCCACCTTCAAATGGAGTTAAGGGATTAGCTTTCTCAATTCTGTCTAAGGGATTAGCTTTCTCAATTATGTCTAAGGAATATTTGGGGAACAATCAATTACTTATAACTTAGTCCAAACCCAATTATGGATGGTTTCAGCTTAATTCAGATTGTGCATTTAATATGCTGGATGGTTATGGTGGAATAGGGTTCCTTCTTAGAAACAGTGCAGGGACACATATGATGGTAGACTATCAATTTATCGAAAATCATATGTTGAAAACCTGAAAAAATTATGATCAAATATGGGATTGACCTTGCGATTGAAGAGAGGGTCCCAAGTTGATAGCTGAATATGATGCAAAGTTGATTATTAAGTTCATTAACAAAGAAGAATCTCTTCTATGAAGTTCATTAAATTGCTTAAAATGTATTTGGATTATTATTTTGAGACTTCAAGCATGCATATTTTGTCATGTGTTTAGGGAGGAGAACAATAGTACTAAATGGTTAATACATTTTGCTCTTTGTTCTAAGTCTTCTAGCTTGTAGAGATTGGTTTGGCCACCTTGATCATTTTTAATTTTTTTAATATTCTAAGGAGTATATTGTAGCTTTTATTAGAGATTTATAATAATATATTATTTTATTATTATAGCTGTAGATATCAATGCAACGAAACATGCAAATAAATTTAGTAAATTTAATAGGCCACACAGTTAAATAAAATGATCATAATGTAAACATGATGTTTTTGGGTTTGCTTCCAAATTTGTTGCATAGCATTGCCAATGCCATATCTAACTTGCTCCAAATAACCTATAGCTTAAAGCAGGTCGACCAAAAGAATGTTACTAAGTATATAATCACTAACAGATGAAATATCATGCAATCATCAAAAGACATTATATTGTACAAAGCTGAATTAAGTCAACATCCTAAAATTTATTCAAATAGAAATAGACATTTCAGAGTACTTCATTTGTCCTTTAGAAGCTTTATATATAATCTGAAGTATCTAAATAAATAATCCTCATATATAGAGTCATGTGCACCTATAAAAATAATTTAACACATATTATCACATACAAAAACACACCAAATAAATATACAAGAGCACAAATATAAGTACACAAAACTCATTGGTAATAATTTTGGAATATATTGAATTAGATAAACATCTTTATGACAAGCAAAGATAAAAACATACAATAGACAAATAACAAATAAAGGAATATAATACTAAACTTAGTAGCAACGTTTCTGGAACACAAATTATTGGCATAGCTATTAAGTTTTTGTGTTATCGTAAGACATAGCAATATGAGACCAACAAATAAAGATATCAAATGCTGCTCTCGAAGATAATATGAAATTCCACTTAAGCTATTCTTTGTAATTCTATTCTTATAAATGTCATCATGAAGCATTCATCAAAAGTTGCAATAGGACTAACTCCCTCCTAATTGAACACAAACATCTATACTTGAAAATATTTTCTAGGAAAATAACAAAATCTTGTTTAATTTTTCTTCAAGAAATTTAAATATTATCTATTTATTTTCAACTTTTAACATAGTCAAGCGGTCAAATATTACCTCCTAATTCAACACGAAATAACCGAATACTATTTACTTTTTATTCATGAAGATTCAAATATTACTTGATTATTATGAGTTTTCAACATAATCAAGCAATCAAAATCTAATCAATAAATGAAGCCCACTAATCTGTAGAGTGTTTTTGTTATTTAGCCGGCACTACTCTTCCTACATGATTAATGTAACAAATGAGTACTATGGACTTGAATAATATAATGAATATCCCATGGCCTAGAGGGATACATCTATATATGTTTAAACTTCTTGAGATTTTGTAGTAGCTAAAGCCTCTTGATGTGATAGCCATGTTTATTTTTGAATAATCTGATCATACTTGTTTGAGGCTAAGGCAGAGAGATAAGAAAATAAAACTTCATAACTTACCTATAAAGGCCTTATTCTTGTGAAAGCTCTAATGTTCTCACATAAATTCATTGACTAACTTATGACCATAAACCATAATGTCATGTCTGTAAAGCACCGGGCATGATTTCACTTGCTATAACTTGAAATGTTATGGCCATAACTTATCCAAAAGCTAAAGGTTTGATAGAGCATATAAACATCACAAAACATGAATTATCTTTCTACAAACAGAAAGTATATAAGCCCAATATGGTTGTAGAGTTAGAATAAATTACCTTTTCTATTACTAGTGGAACAGAGAGAAAGATGGGTTGATCAAGTACAAAAAGGAACTCAAGATGTTGCTCTCACTGGTCTCGTTCAGAAGACTTTTAGAGATTTATGATTCACATAAAAAAATAAAAAATCATTTTCGTGTATCTAATACTATATAGAGTGAGTAGAGTGATACCAAATTTATAGATTCATCAAGAGAATACTCAAAAGTTACGTGAACTGAAATCCTAGAGATCAATTTATATAACACTTTCTTCTTTTAACATAGTTCTTCGTAAGGAAAGAACAAACTGAGAATTAGAAACAAAAAGTAAAATTAAAAGTGTCTCGTAAGATTTACTTATCATATTATGATTATATCTAAGCAATGTCACCTAGCAAAAACACATATTCAAGTATGATTCATAATTTCTATCTGTACCGATGTATCGAGTCTCGCTCAATACAATATGCATACAAATGGTATGCTAGGACATATTGCCAATATGCCTAAAATGAGTTAAAATCCCTTCAAAAATATCTAAAAAATAAAAAAAAAGTTAGAATAGAATTTTTAAGATATATATAAATATAAATTTTGCATAGCTTTAGCAAAAATAATGTAAATTAGAAAATATTGTCACATATCTTTTTCGAGCTTTGAGGAGTAGCCTTGTGGTATGTTTTAGATCATCCTTCCATTAATATTGAATTATCTAGTAGCTAAGAGGTATTGCCAAAAGTAAGGTGTTGACTATAACGAAACCTTCTCACCCGTAGTTAAGTTAAAATCTATTTGAATTCTATTGGCTATTGTAGTATACTATGATTATGAGATCTACCAGATGGATGTGAAAACAATATTTCTTAATGGCAACCTCGAGGAGGAGGTATATATGATACAGCCTTGGGGATTCGTGTCTAAGGATTACCTAAATAAGGTGGTGTGTAGGTTGCTTAGGTCCATTTATGGACTAAAGCAAGCTTCCCAAAGTTGGAACAGAAGATTTGATCAGGGAATCAGATCTCATGACTTCGTTATAAAGCCTTTTTCATTTTGAACAAGTTTACAAAATTTTAAAAAATACTTAAAATATCACTTTTGTATGTCCAAAAGTATGTCTAAGTGTATCTACTATAATCATCAACAATTACAAAGGTGTATTTGCTACCTCCTAGGCTTGTTGTATCAATTGGTTCAAATAAATCCATATGGATCAATTGCAATGGTTTAGAGTGTTGAATCTCGGATTTTGATGATGAAATTAATTGATGTGTTTGTGATCTAATTTGTGTTTTGAGTGATGTAGGACTACCTTCGATCAGGAGAGGCAAATTGATTAAAGCAAGAAGAATAAAAAGTTGGGCCGGAATTGAACATATCAGAAGATTGGACGTCAGACCAGAGGAATGGTTGATGTGTTGGCAGAAGGCTTCGTGCCATGAGTTTAGGCATTAGGCCAAGAAGATTAGACATTGCGCTAAAGATATTGGATGTTGCGAGAAGGCAATATGTCGATTGAGCAATACATCAAAGGAGAGGACGATGCGTCGAAGGGTCGGACGAAGCGCCGGATGAACTAATGACATGCCGGACAACTTAGTATTCTTGCATGTAATAATTTATCTAAATTGAGGTAGTCTTAGTAGTAATTATGTCAGTTTAGAATATAATTAGGCCAACTCAATTAGGAGCCAACTAGACCCGAATTAGGCTGTTTTGGACCAATAGAAAGGCTCAAGACCCAATAGTTGGGTCAAGCGGTGGCACCTCCAAAGGCTTAGTCTTCAAGACAGTCTCCGAGACTATGTCAAGGATAGTACCACTAGACTAGGCGATGGTATCGTCGAGTGTCAGGCGATGGTACCGCTAGACTAGACGGTGGTACTGCCCAGACACAATCTACCAGCCTGTGTTAAGTAGTGGTACCTTTAGACTAGGCATAGTACCACCCAGTGTCAATGTTATAGGCGATGGTACTGCCCAGCATAAGCGGTGATATCGCTAGTACCCCAAAAACCAAGGATGAGACACATTTAGGCTCTAACTTTGAATCTATTTGGGGTCTATAAATACCCCTCTCATCCCTGCTTAGTAAACACAAGAATTAAGAGCAAAAAGAAAGAAAAACATTATTATAATCTTATGGGAACTCCTCTCAAGCTCTAAGTATTGGTGAAGTTTAAGAGAGGAGCTAGTGGGGGTGTCAAGGTTCTCTCCTGAACCTGTCAAAAGGAAAATCGAGTTATAAGGATAGCTGATCTTCGCCCATTGAAAAAAGATCAGTAGTGGAAGTTGGTGGCATCGAGTGAAGAGGAATCGGGAGTGGATCTAGGTCATGATGACCAAACCACTATAAAACTTGATTTGCATTTCTATTCTTGCTATTTACCTTTACTGTAAATTTCCTTACTTGTTACTACATTCACTACGCTTACAAATGAGCTATCAAATTAAACTCATCTTTTTTATATCGATTTTTATCGAAATGATAGATTTTTAGAACCGACATAACTTTTATCATTGCACTAATTCACCCCCCCCCTCTTAGTACCAACTTGATCCTAACAGTTGGTATCAAAGTCATGTTTTTCTCGTTCGGTTTAATACCCAAGAGAAATGACTTTTTTCAACTTTCAAGAGGATCACTCTATCATTCGTTCTCTTATGTTCAATATTACGAACTACACATATTGGAAAACTCAAATAAGTTTTCTTACTTTCTTTAAACTTTGATTTATGAAATATTATTGAACTTAGCTTTGAAACCCCCTCTAAACCTTTTGAATAAATAGAACGACTTTGAGAATTGATAGATAGACATATAGAGATAAGAATTTTAAAAAAGGTTAAATCTAAATCAGTACTTTTTACCTCAAATTGAGTTTTTTAAATAAATGTTAACTGGAAGAGGATCTTAATATCTGAAGAGGCATATATCCTGCAATAGAATTCATAATAATAAATACAACATGCTAATAATTATTGTTTTTAATCTTGTATTTTAATAATAATGTGACTTGTACATGCAACCGTGAAAGATTGACCAACTCTTCTAGGAAATCTGTCGCACATGAATGGATGCATTGAAACACAATCAATAAAATCTGTTGCTCTATTTCCTTGCAACAGCATTCAACTAAGACAAAAGGCAGCTTTGATTTACATATAGCTCATCTGAAATCAGCTAAAGATTTACACAACAGAAGAAAATAAATCAAAATTCTAAGCAGAAATCATAACTTTTGAAATGAAATTTTCTAATGGAAGAAACTGCATGGGGTCAAAATTTTACGAAATCTTGTCACTTTACGAAGCTATGAAATTTTGTCACTTCCATGCTTTCCTTCCCTGGAACTGCTTGCCTGACCGCCTTTGCCGCTGGTTTTTCTCCTGCCTAGAGCGAGCTACTTTTTTCTCTTTTGGCAGAAAGAGGCATCTTCTTTTTATGTTCCTTTTGGCGATTGCTTAGACCACCCGTCTGTCAACAAATCGCAGATAAGCAATCAGTCTATTAATTCCAAAACAAGGTGCCTGGTTAATGTAGACACTGAGAAGAGAATGACTAATGAAGGGGAAGGAAAAGCAAAAGAAGGCAGAGAGGAAGCTTTGATTTGCAGTAGGGAGATGGGGGGTGGCAGGCGATCCTTTCCATTGTGTTAAAATTTTGCAGACTGCCAACCAACATAGGAAAGGCAAAAGGAGGCAGAGAAGAACAGGATCTACATTCCACTTGGGGGATAATTAAAGAATATTATCACCTTAGTTGAAATGCAGATCAGAAGTGTACCAGATGCTCTGAAGACTAAAGCGCAGGATGTTAAAATAACAGCTTTTGAAAAAGCAAACCAAAAGTACTGAAGGAAACCAATTGCGAGCTTTAAAGGAACATAGGCAAGATGTGTATCATAAAATATAGGAATGCCACTATATTTTAATCTGCACTAAAAACAAAAAATTGTCACGTAACATGTCGTAAATCCAATACAGGCTAACCTTTTTTTGTTTCACAGCAGTTCTGGCCTGATACTTTCCTCTATCCTCCCTCCCAGCTCTTACCAGGGCCAGTCGTTCCTCCTTGCTAAGCTTTCTTTTAATGTGGACCTAAAGAACAATAGTTCGTTGATGATAAAGAGAATTAGTTCAACTTAGAACAACTCACAAGCTTGATCTTAAGAACTTAATCACTAACAGGAAATTGAAGATAATGAACAATATAGAAAATCCTTCTTTTAATTAACAAGAACTTGCAGGCTAACAAAGCCACCACCAGACTTGCTATATAGATCAGCAAACATCATCCATATGCCCAGACAAGGCCAGCAAGATATATTTCAAAGCAAGGATTGAAATACCATATCATACCGGTGTTTCGAGGTTGGCTCGGTATGGTACGGTATGGCATACCAAGCGGTACGCCTAATTTAGGTGTAATGGAGTTTAGGATAACACAAATATGAGAAAAAAAAAGTTTGAGATAGTTTAAGAGAGTGAGAATAAAATGGAGTGAAATAGGAGAGAAGAAGGGTTTAAAAACATGAGAAAGGGTCGAAATCGACCGTTACCGAGCTGTGCCGGGCGGTAACAGACAATCCGCATACCAATAACCTATCGGACTGGTACGTACCGCCCGTACCGAGCGGTACCATTCAAATTGTATACCTTGCTTCAAAGCAACATAAGCATGACTAGCAGATTATGAAAACACCTGGTAGGGACATTATGAACAAAGTCAATCAAACATAAAGCATGAAAATAAGTGCATAATCTGTCATACGGAAGTGTATCAAGATTTTTTTTTCCTTTTCTTGAATTTTTATTCAAGAGGAAGTGGATAGAATTTCGATAATAACTGGGGCATTGTGACAAAATTCATAGTTTCTTAAGCACACACAGATGAAAGATGGATGTCACATATAGGGTTCATGAACTAAAAAGTACTAAATGATAATGACTAGAACTAAAGGACTTGCAGGATTTGAATAAACCAACCATAGCTAATTCCAAATTCACAGGTAGGATCCTTATTGTTCCATGCATAAAAGTTGCATGAAAAAAATCTTATCCTACATAAGAAACATGATCCACCATAAGTAAATAACAGGAAATGCTCTTTTCGTCAAATGTGCCTGCAGAAAATGTGACACTAAAAATATTCCATTGTAGGTTCTTAGAAGTTAGAATATATGGTTCCATAAAGAAAATGTTTTATTGTATCTTAAAAACAATCAGGAGCTAAAACTTCATTACTCTTAGAAACAACATAGTGAAAGTGTGCAAGAGAGCTGTCACATGCATGTTGGTAGCTGCAATGTGTGGAACTCACAAAGAGACATTTTCATACTAAAACCTTTTGCTAGATACATGCCACAGAAACAAGGTATTGCATTAGGACCCAACTGATTTTTTTTTGACCAATTGTGCATATCCAAAAAAAGCCTGATGAAATCAGTAAAAAATTAAGATCATAATGCAATAAGTATCAGTAAGATCTTAGTACCTAATCAAATGCAAGGTCCTTGGCCAGTCTATAAATTATAATATGTGATACAACTTATTATCCTATTTTGTAATCTTGATAAAATCAGCCCTGCGAAATCATAGAGTCAAGATGTATCATGGACATAACTGTTAGTGAAATTGGATAATAACTGGGGCATTGTGATGAAATTCATAATTTCTAGAGCACACACAGATGAAAGATGGATGTCACATACAGGGTTCATGAACTAAAAAGTACTAAATGACAGTAACTAGAACTAAAAGACTTGCATTCACAGGATTTGAAATGTATATTTTAAGTGTATATTGGTATCTAAGAAACATGTAAAAAATAATCTACTACCCATTAAGAAATATATAGCTTTCCAAGCCACAACAGTAGTTATATTGGTCCATAAAAGTCCCATAAGAGTTGAGCACAACACTCCAAAGAACTCTGTACAAGGCTGTGTCATAGTTGTATCATCAGAACACTCAAACAGTAGGTTCTTTATTGGCACTCTAGAAAAAATGGAAAACTACAATCCAACAGACAAAATTTTCAGTTTCACAATAACTACTATCATGATCATGATCAAATTCAAGAGATCAAGGTTTTATTCAAGTGTACAAATGACTGATATTGTTGGAATCTTCACAATAAGGTAATAGATGGATCAAAAAATAACATCTATGATAGGTCATAGAAAGTGTTTTTTTAGTTCATCAGGATGGACATGTCAGTACAATACATGCCGATCAGCACGGTTAAAACATATGGCTGGAACAAGCCTTGTGCTTGATTGTGTGTTCAGGGACATCCTTGGTATAAAACCAAACACCATGCTAGTATTATACTAGCATGACATAATTCGACAATCATCAACCACTGCTGGCAAACTTGAAATATTATCATACATCATCAAATGGTGAAACTAATTGCCATCTGAACAATCATCATCAAATATTATACCACAGCAGAACAAATTGCCTATGAACTTCATAGTCTTTGTTATGCTAGGACTATGATGTTTAAATCAAATAACATTTTTCTCAAAATGAGAAGATTATTTCACGAGAAAATTAATGATTGACAATTTGATCATCCACAATAAATCACAATGTATTGACCACAAAAAAGGTCAGATTTGCACCAAGAAATGATCAAGTACTCATCAAACATAGATAGTTTTAATTGCTTATGTTAGATAATTCACCAAACATTATTTTTATATTTTCATGATGAATAGGTTAATTATCATGAATCATGATTTATATACATCTACCTATTCTAACATTAAATAAATACCACATTTTGTCACATTAAATAGTAAACATTATACATTGATACATGCCCATATCTATAATATCAATATCTTGCACTTGTATCCATGACTTCATAACCAACCAACCAACCAAACGAGCATTCATTATAATAAAGAATTAAGCCTTCATAACAGTAATAAAAATAAGAAGAATGATGAAATTACTTGAATAACACCAAAAGGTCCTCCGGAAGTTCAATTGCAAGATCAACCTGAAAAAGGGTCGATGCTGTTACAAAAATACAAGTTGTTGACTTAATATGTAGACTTATTATGGGAAAAGATGAAACCTTTGCAGTAATTGTATATATCCATGGTGATAATGGTCCAAAGCATAAATCAATCAATACACATGCTGCTTTTGCTTGAAGATTGAAAAATAAATGCTTACTTAGAAAGCCAAAAAGTAAGTTGTCTATTCATAATTAAACTTGGTATGAAACCAACAAACACGAGATGATAAGAATGAAGACAGATAGACCGCACAAGCATTAAGAAGATGACAATGACATTATTATTATCTGCAACAACAGATTAATATGAATTGTTGAGACTTTTGATAAGAATACAAATGCATGTAACGTATATCACCCAGATGCATCACTGCTGAACCTGAGAGAGAGCATGCTGGACAGAAGGATGTTTCCACAAAGAAAAACTATCATCAACTTGATTTAGTAGGCTAATTGGAGGAAGACGTGCCATCAAATGAAAGGAAATCAGAATCCATCCAAATTAATTAATATATAAACTAGTAAAAGGTGTTAAAAGTTTTAACTTAAAACAGAGACATTTCACCTGGAAGTAGTGCTTGTATAAGTGGTAATAGGGACCAAAAATTTGAATTACTGTTAGCCAATTTGCAGAACAGGAGAGGCTATCTATTCATTATAAAAGAATGTAAACACTCGACAATTTAGTTACAGAAGCAGAATCCTGGTGGCTAAAAGTTATTCCAATAGGAAAAAAAACAGGATAATTAGTTTAAAAAACATTATAGGGTAGGTGATAATTTAGAACATACTTGTGAAGCACATCCAAATAAGACATGAGGACTGCCTTCTTCCGCTGCAGATATATCCAAGACATTCAAATTAGAAGCATCCCAATAATATTCAGTTCATTTGAATTCTTCCCCAAACAAGCTCAAGTAATCAGTAGGTTGCATGTGCCTGGTTACTTTAGTTTTAACAATTTCATCAAATATTGAAGACACACCCAACTATTCAAGTACAAAATTGCCAAATCAGGTTGTAAATTGATTTGATAAGAAACCATATCCATTCACATAATATGCATGAAAAAATAATTTAATTAACATTAGTTTCTTCATAAACTTATTGTGGAATCCTCTAAACTAAGAAAGAACACTTTTGAACACGTGGAAAGCCAAAAAGCAAAAGAATTTCTATTAAGTAATATGGAACACATCATCTATAATTATTTCAATGTTTGACACAAAATATTACAGAACAAAATGCAAAGAAGAAACAGAAGAACATCTGTAGCTAACAATGTGGAGACTTGTCCTTATAAATGGCAGTCCAAATCCTTTGAGAAATGGACCAGCATAGTCATCGTGTCTCTCACAATTCAATTGGAGATTCATATATGTCATTGCAGCTGCCAATAAAAAGTTAAAAAAAAAAATTAACCATCAAGTTTTAGTTCACAAAGTCAAATAGAGTGGAGTAGTTTATCTCATCATGTTCTAAGGATTGTCAATCTTGATCCAACCAATTTAGAATGGTACCACCCGGTACGGGCGATACGTAACAATCCGACGACATACCGGTACGCGAACCGTCCGCTACCAGACAGAACATGCTAGAGTGCTACAATGCTACAGTAAGAGGAAGAAATATTTAAAATCACTCGGTAATAGTGATATAGTGCTCCAATGGTCAAATTGAGCGTTGGAACCCTTTCTTATGGTATTTAAACCCTTCTTCTCCTTTATTTCACTCCATTACATTCTCATACTCTCTTAAATTATCTCAAACTCTTTTTTTCTCACATTTGTGCTCTCCTAAACTCTACAAAACAACGATTTGTGAATTGAATCTAGGCTAATTTAGGAAGATTAAGAGGAAAAACTTTCAAATCAAGAGGTATGTTTACATAAGGATAATCCGTACTGAACTGAAATACGAACCTTGCATAAGATATTCTTCAAAGCCTGAAAAAAATATGTAATACTATTTTTACCTAATTTACATTGATTTTACTAAACTTATGCTATTACTATATTTATTTCTAACTTAAAAATCCTATCCTAACCTTTTCTTTTATTTTTAGGTATTTTTGGAGGGTCTTACACCTAAATTAGGTGTACCGCTTGGTACACCCTAGCGTACCGCTCGGTATACGGTATTGTACCATACCGAGCCAACCTCGAAATACTAATACGGTACGATATTGCATACCTTGATCCAACCTATAAAATTTCACCGTTAAGAACCTTATCCAAATGCTGTGGTTTCCCGTCCTAACAATTATCATCCATAGAAAGCATACTTGTTGGTTTCTTAGATGAGTAACTCACATTATGGACAAAGCTAGTTCATGATATATAAGTTACACAGTCCCGATATTTGCATGTTAGTCCATAAAAGAAGTCAGTTAAATCAAGGATTGAAATTTTGTACCATACCAAAATTTCAAGACTTATTCGATATGGTATGATACTATATACCGAGTGGTATATTTTGGTATACCGTTGTGTGTGTGTGTATATATATATATATATATATATATATATATATATATATATATATATATATAGGTAAACCGCACAGTTTACCTCTATGCGGGGCGACGTCGCAGATAAAAAAAAATTACGACATCTAAAAAACAAAAATATTGCAATGATGCCCGAGGCGACATTGCCCAAGAAGAGAAGAAAAAAAAAATCTTCACTTCTCTCCGCCCCATAAGTATATGCCTCTTCTCCCGCGCACAGATGAGAAGTCGTCGACAGACGAGGAGGAGAGAGGTGACATCCAGGTTCTACCTTTTTTTCCTATTTCTTTCTTCATCTTCTCCCTCTTCTTTCTTCTCCCTCGATCACTGTCGATAATAACACCTCAATCGATAATGATAATGCCTTAATTGATGGTACCGCTCGGTAGCGGGCAGTCCGTGTACTGGTCTATTGACGGACCGGTATGTACCGCTCGGTACGAGCAGTATCATTCGGTATTACAGACCTTGATTTAAAGAACTAATGGGCACTTTAAATGTTAGAATTAGGAACAGAAAACTCTATTTCTCATAATAACTAGAGAGGTCAATATATGTTGCATCAATTTATTGTGACGAACTAGTCTTACCATGAAACAGTTAGGATCATGCTTATGAGTACTAACATGTTTTCAACACTGGCTTTTTATGGCCTTAAGCAACCCTCCACCTTTTTCATTTGGGCTTGGGACCGACATTGGCGGTGTTAGAAACATTGGTACTCATAACAAGAAATCAAGTAAAGAAACTAATTTTCTTTGAGAAAGATCAAAATTGAAACACCTAGAAGGAATTTAAAAGTGACAATTGTAGATCCAAAAAATAAGTATACTTCTATCTAATTAGACAACAAAGAGGCCTTTGAATCATGGCACTACTCGCTTTTTTAAACCTAACAATGAGAAACATTTTTTTGCCAACACATAAAAACATAAGAAAGTTTGTTTTCTCTATGGCTGTGATTTTGGTGGAGAAAGGGGGAAATTAAGCATAGCTATCTCTGAACATATCACTAACCTATGACACAACGACTTCCAATGCAGAAAATCCCAGAGAAAATGAAGTTCTCGATTGAGGCATTCACATCAACATAATAACTCTACTAGATTGAACATGTTTCATCTTGTTTACAACTAAGCAAAAATTTATTTACGTCTAACACATACTTATATAAGATAAATTTATCCATTTAAATTTGTTCCTCCTAACCTTGCCTCCTGCCTAACGTTCAAGGTGAGAACATTTAATTAACCTAGTCTATTGGTACTCCATTTGTGGTAAGGAAACCCAATTATATAAATATTTATCCTATTTGTTTCATGAAAGATGCAATCTTTATGCAACTTTTATTCAATTTTCAGATCCATATATCAATTGGGTAGCTTGTCCTAATATCTTAATGAGGGAATGCCTTGGAAGATCAAGAGATAGCTCCATTAACAAGTGTACTAAAATAAAAAAAATCAAAAATTAAGAAAATATGGGAAGACTCTTTCAGATAATAATTTATATAAAAGAAGACAATTAAATTGATTACACTATCATGGACTTGAGTTAAAGAGACATATATTGTAATGCAAAAAAAATGTTCAAATTTTGTCACACCATCGAGGAATTAAGTTATATCTTTTTTCTTGTTGTGATCAATTGCAACTTTTATTTCGGCATATCCTAAGAGTTTTGCAAGAATATATAGAATTTTTGAAACTTGAATCATATAATGTAAACTATCCGTCCGACCCATTATTTATTTACTTTTGTCTAGATTAGTTGACATAAACTAATTAGACATCTTGTTTATGTAGGATTTCATTCCAATACATACATTTTTAGTTTAGCAACTTAAGATCCAATATACAAAAGCCAAAAACTTATAATGAATAACAAATATATGTTCGGGACAAGGATTATAATGAATAATAAATGTATGTTCAGGACAAGGATTGAAATTTCATACCATATCGGAGTTTTGAGATTTGCTCGGTACAATATGGTACTGTATACCGAGAGGTACATTTGATATATATATATATATATATATATATATATATATATATATATATATATATATATATATATATATATATATATATAACATAAAAAGGGGCGATTGCCTCGTCACCCTTTTTGGTGCGGGGGGAGGGTTTCTTCTCCCACGCGGGCAAAAAAACAAGCGACGTCCCTTTGTTTTACTTATAAATTAACATATGACTTCTAAATTTTTTGGAAAAATAGTTCACTTAGTATACCAATAAAATGCATTGAAGTAATTCTTGAAATAATTGAACTCTTCAAAACAATTTGCAATATTTCATTAACAAATTCAGAAGGCTTAACAGAGAGAGATGGGGGACCAATTCACTAATTCAAATGAAGGTAAAGTGTGTGTTTAAGCTAAGCTTCTGGTTCGAATGATACATTGCCCCAAGATGTAAACGTTCAGAATCTTACGAGTTCTTCCTGCATTCATTCATTTTGTTAGTTCATTTTTGACAAACAATATCTAGCATATCAGCTTGGATATATAAATTTGTCCACTTTTGGGAAAAAAAAAGTACATTGGTTGTTCATTCATGTACAAATTCTCTCAAATTTTTATCCAAAGTGGGAGGCTTCAAGTCAAACACTAACAAGCACCTAGTAGATGGATCTTTTCTGGATGGCTCCACGTCAAGCATGAAATATTCAAACCATTTGAAACACGAGGGAAACAAAAAAAATCTGACCAGTATGAATAACTATTATTCTGGATAACAAGGGTGAGCTAAGCATATGTGCATTAATAAAAAAAATACTAGATGATCTCATTGGTAATTTGTCAGACATTCATTCTCTTGTTCTTCGATGCATAATTTCACAACATAAAACTGATTTCTAGTTTTACAATTCAAACACCAATAACCACTAATCAAGAGAAAAAGAAGGTTATATATACCAGGGTCTGTCGTACCGAGCCATACCGCCCGGTACAGGTGGTACGTACCGGTCCGACAGGTTGTCGGTACGCGGACCGACTGTTATCGGTCCGAGTGTACTGTAGCACTGTAGCAGTGCTACAGTACTCGGTACACCTGGGTGTACTGCTCGATATACTGTACCGTACCAGTACCGAGCCCAGGTCGAAATACCGGTACGATACGGTATTGCGAACCTTGATATATACACCATCCCCTTCTTGCAAAGGATGCATGCACCATTGGCCATGAGCTTCTTGCTTGTCTTGATCAGGCTCTGGAGTTTCCTGAGGATCATCAATCTCTACTGCATTAGCCTTGTCCATAAGGCCAATTATAGTTTACAAGATGTACATGACGATGGCAAGAGGCACAGAGGTAGAGGTGTTGGAAGGGATGGTAACTTTGGTGATGGAGACTTCAAATGCTTACCCAATATTCATTTTGTTTCTCCATTACATCCAACAAGATCATCAATATATTATTAAAAAAATGATGACTTAAATAATTCAATCGGAATTATCATGTCAAATTCAAACTTGGTACCACATGTGATATTACTGGAATCACAATAAATAATCACAACCGTTGCTGCTACCTTAATCTCAGTAAACAAATAAGGAAGTTGGAAACAAGAAATACCAACTCAAAGGTCGGTGTTATACTTACAAAAGGAAAATTTCAGATATAGTGCTTGGATGCTGAAACTTGTGGTAAATGACCACAATAGCAGAATTGAAAAAATACTGAAATAGTAACCATGTCATTAATTGGTGAACATTTATATGAAACATAACAAGCTTGTCTATCAAGCTCATGAACATTGCTACTACTCTTCTACAGCTACAACTGATTTAGCAAGATAAATCCCATAGACTGAAACAATCACAAATTAGAACCTTCAGATTCAATGAAGATCCTGTTAATCGGAAGGACCCGAACTACTCCACTATCGCCATAATGAAGCATTTGTGAACTATTTATCTAGTAAGCTAATTTCCAAAATTTAGAACCTACATTATATCCCATTTGGCACCAGTTTTCTAGCCCTATCTTAGGATCAGAAGTGTATCTATGTTGCAGAAGACCTAGTCTATTCATGGAAAGACATGTAAATTTGATATTTTTATTCATTTCAATCTCAGTACGATATCGATTTCAATAATATATCAGAGTAGTATGGTACTGGTATATAAGATAGTATACCAACATGTTCCGCCTGGTATACAAACAAGTTGTTAGTCATTTTTTATCATTAACAAATTTGAATGAATGAGAAAGAGATACTATAATCCAGAGTCCAAACAATAGATTATAGACATCATCAAACATCATTAAGGTCTTTATTTAGAATGTGATATTTTAGACTAGAAAGAAAACTTGGTAGATCTTTTCAAATCTCAACTATGCTTCTCTTGCGCTAAAATTTGAGCTCCAATACTGCTTTATATTTATAAAATGACCTTTTCAACTATGCATCTCCCTTCCTCTAAAATGTAATCTCTAACAATGCCTTATATTTATTAAATGATAACTATATTTTTTATAATTAATTCTTAATGAGGACACACAAAATGGCAACAATTAACATATTTTAGCCAATTAACAAGTATTCCTAATCACCATATTCTACCTTTTGTAAACTTTATTTCAATTACATCTATTTTAAAAAAAATCAAAATGTTCATTCCTTAAAAGCTAAGTAATGCATTACATCAAAACTAAGGAGACATGTTATCATTGATGCAATAGGTGTTTGATGACAAGGAAATTAGCAGAGATCCTTGATCGAGTGAACTATGTTTGTCTGAGTTAGTGCAAGAAATTAGCAGACCGCCCGCTATCGGGCGGTACATTCAAAAAAATCTCGTATCGAACGATACGATGTAATATCGAACGGTAACGGTCGATTTCGATCGTTACCACACTATAGCAGTGCTACAGTGCTCCAACGGTCATTACCACACTATAGCAGTGCTATAGTGCTCCAACGGTCAATTTGACCGTTGGAGCCCTTTCTCATTATATTTAAGTCATTATTCTCCCCTATTTCATTATACTCTCTTAAACTCTCTCTCAAACTTTTTTTTCTCTCCTAAACTCTACAAAACAACGATTTATGAATTCAATCGAGGCTAATTTGGAAAGATTAAAAGAAAGAGCTTTTTAATCAAGAGGTATGTATTCGATTTCTTTAATTAGAGAGTAATTAAGATCTTTAAGATTATGATTAGTGTGTTTCATGCATATTAAATATTGAATAATATTTATGATAGTAAACTAAGTTTAATTAAGTTTTATTTAAAGTTATTTAATGCTGTGATTAGTCATTTTAATGATGATTTAATCAAAATTTATTCGATTTTATATCAATTCAATGTCTTTAATACCTATTAGGGTATTTGTCATGTTTATAGTGTTGAAAGAGACGTAATTAGTGAAAAATTAACTATGTTAATCGTATAATTAGTGTAGATAAATGATGATTTTATCATAATTTAAATCATATTGGATTAAAATTACATATTTGAATCATATTGATCACATTGACCTCCAATTCTACAACGAAGATTCAGAGTCAATGTTAGATTAGGTGGAGACTCGTCATTCGTTTTGGTGGTAAAATCAACAATCAGGTATATCTACATATGTAATTATTTAATTAATTTGAATTTTAGAGTTTATATTGTTATAAAATAGTCTAACAATTCAAATGATTTTTCTGTAGATATTTCAATCTATAACGGGCTGAAATACGAACCTCGAACAAAACTACCTCAAAGCTCGAAAAAGATATGTAATACTATTCTTACCTAATTTACATTGATTTTGCTAAATTTATACTATTACTATATTTATTTATAACTTGAAAACCCTATCCTAACTTTTTTTTTTATTTTCAGGTATTTTCGGAGGGTTTAACGGACTGAAATTAGGTGTACCGCTTGGTGCACCAGGGGGTACCGGTCGGTACACCGTACCGTACCTACCGAGCCCAGGTCGAAACACCAGTACGGTACAATATTGCGAACCTTGTTCATGACAACCAAAGCAATAATATACTCATAAATTCTTGACATCTAGAAATGCATACTTAGAGCAATGAGGAAACTATTTGCTGCCTCATGTTCAAATGTGGGAAAAAAAACAATTTTGAAAAGTGGAGCCAACAACTGAAAGTCCGACAGCTAATCGTGCGAAGTCTTTAAGTGACTCATCAACAGCGAAGGTATTATGTTCAATACCTTTACATGCAAATCCAACAAGGTAGGAAAACCTATATTATTAATATGATAAATTGTCAATTTTTAAATGATAAAACGATTAGTTAAATATCAGCTACAGAATATATAGTCAGAATAGTGCAAAGTGAAAAACACACAAATAAAGGAGAAAAAACAAAGTTTAAAGGAATCAAAATGTGTCTAAAAATATTATCAATGAATGATCTATAATAAAGAGAAGTATCTAAAATGCAATTCCAGAATTTGATAGGTCTTTTTTTTTGCTTTCTTATGGAACAGACAGACTAATAGAAGTCACAATTCTTTGTTAGTAATGAGTAATGACAACTAATTTGTTCGAAAGATTATGGAATGTTATTATTGATGAATAATATAACAAAAGGAGAAAAAACAAAGTCTAAAGGAATCGAAACATGTCTAAAAATATTATTGATGAATGATCTGTAATAGAAGAGCAATATCTAGAATGCAATCCAGTATTTGATAAGATCTCTTTTTTTCTTTCTTACATAACAGAAAGACTAATAGAAGTCACAATTCTTTGTTAGTAATTATAACTAATTTGATAAAAAGATTACAAAATGTTAAGAGGCAGGCCAGAAGTTAGACAAGAAAGAGAATTAATTAGTGCAGTAGACTTTTCAATGATAAAATTTGAGAAACCACCATAGATACTTTCTAGTAAAGGAGTAACCAAAATATTCAACAAAGAAAGGATACTTGAACCTGATTCTCAAATTCCAGTAAATGAAACATCAATGCTCTAAGTCTCTTTGTCCCTGAATGATAAAAAAAAACAATGTGCCTTAATCATAACATGAATGAAAGGTAAGCCTCAACATATAACTGAAGCATCACAAATGTCAATCTATGAGAAAATTGTTGGAGGTGAAATATCTTTAAGCATGAAACAATTTGCAAACAACTTAATCTATAATCAGTGACATTAGGCAAAATCTCATTGTATGAAGCTGAAAATATTGACGGTTATGAATAATAGTTAACATTTGTTATAATATTGACAATTATGGAAAGACCCTTACTGTAAATTTATGGAGGAAAAGGGGAAAAAGAGGAAAAAATATGATGGAACTTAAAAATGGTGTCTATATTCCTTCTTAAAATCCATCTGCAGGCTCAACAAAAAAATAACAGATGACTTCTAAGTTTTTTGCAAAACCAGTTCACTTAGTATATCACTAAAATGCATTGAAGTAATTCTTGGAATAATTGAACTCTTCAAAACAATTTGAAATATTTCATTAAGAAGTTCAGAAAGCACAGAAAAAGAGGGGAGGACCAATTCATTAATTCAAATGAAGGAAAAGTGTGTGTTTAAGTTGAGCTTCTAGTTCGAATGATACATTGTCCAAAGATGTAACATTCAGTCTTGTGAGTTCTTCTGACTTTCTTTCATTTTGTTAGTTCATTTATGACAAACAATGTCTAGCATATCAGCTTGGAGATTTTATATAAAGTCATCCACTTTTGGGGAAAAAAAAGTAAACTAGTTGTCCATTCATGTTACAAATTCTCTCAAATTTATATTCAAAGTGTGAGGCTTCAAGTCAAACACTAACAAGCACCTAGTAGAAGGATCTTTTATGGATGGCTCCACATCAGGTACGAAATATTCAGACCATTTGAAACAGAGAGGAGATTAACAAAATTTGACCAGTATAAATAATTATTATTCTGGATAATAAGGGTGAGCTAACCATATGCGCATCAATAAAAAAATGCATAATTTCACAACATAAAACTGATTTCTAGTTTTATAATTCAAACACCAACAACTATTAATCAAGAGAAAAAGAAGGTTGTATATGCACCTTCCCCGTGTTGCAAAGGGTGCACGCACCTTTGGCCATGAGCTTCACTGCAGCTTCTTGTTTGTCTCGATCAAGCTCTGGAGCTTTCTGAGGATCGTCAATCTCTACCACATTAGCCTTGTCCATAAGGCCAATGATAGTTTACAAGATATATATGATGATGGCAAGGGGCACAACGGTAGAGGTGTTGGAAGGGATGGTAACTTTGGTGATGGAAATTTCAAATGCTTACCGAATATTCAATTTGTCTCTCCATTACAACCAACAAGATCATGAATAGATTATTAAAAAAAATGATGACTTAAATAAATCAATCGGAATTATCGTGTCAAATTCAAACTTGGTACCACATGTAATATTACTGGAATCGCAATAAATAATCACAACCGCTACTGCTACCTTAATCTCAGTAAACAAATAGGGAAGTTGGAAACAAGAAATACCAACTCAAAGGTCGGTGTTATACTTACAAAGGCAAATTTCAGATATAGTGCTTAGATGCTGAAACTTGTGGTAAATGACCACAATAGCATAATTGAAAAAATACTGAAATAGTAGCCATGTCATTAATTGGTGAACATTTATATGAAACATAGCAAGCTTGTCTATCAAGCTCATGAACATTGCTACCACTCTGCTACAACTACAGCTGATTCAGCAAGATAAATCTAAATCGAAACCTTTAATGAAGATCTTGTTAATCGGAAGGACCCGAACTACTCCACTATCACTATAATGAAGCATTTATGAACTGTTGATCTAGTAAGCTAACTTCCAAACTTTAGAACTGCATTATATCCCATTTGACACCATTTTTCAAGCCCTATCTTAGGATCAGAAGTGTATCTATGTTGCAGAAGACATAATCTATTCATGGAAAGACATATAAATTTGATATTTTTGTTTATTTCACAGGGAAAAACATAATAAACAGAATTACAATGCCTCACCTTTATCAAGCTCATAGATTTATTTGTTTGGTATCTCTTTACTGTTATGGTATATACTATGGTTTGCAGTTCTCTTAGGTTGAATAACTGCTTTCTATAGAAATTATGACACATCTTACTAAAAACAAAAAATTTTAGGCTTGGATTTCACTCTTGAACTTATCTTTATCTTCGAAAAATTTCAAATTGAAAATTATTCATTTCATGAACAGTTTTTTAAACAATATCTGAGTGGTTGAACAACAGTCTTTTGATTGTCAAACACAATTCTAGTTTTGCAACTCCACAATTTTCTAAATTATTTCACCCCCTAAACAAAATCCTGAGATGCTTTAGTATCTTTGTATATGCAAATAAACATAAAAAAAACATTATTTCAAGTGAAATGAAGTACTCCGTAGTGTAATAATATCTACACCAAAGAAAAGTTTTCACGGGTTCTAGAATGGTCCTAAAAGAACATAAAAAATCTGAAGGCTAATGGATATTTTAGGGAACCTTTAGTCACCCAAAAAATAAAGAGATAAGAAGTTACATCTTAGATCAAAATTATGCATAGATCTCTTAGTTGTTGAATATGATTATAGTTGTGCAACACCATAAGTTTCCATATTTTCACCCTCTAAGCAAATCCAAAGATGCTTTAATATCTTTGTATCTGTGAATAAAGATTTAGCAAAGACACCATAGCAAGATTTTAAATTCATCATGTGAAAGTACTTTGATCTGGCAATAGAGCTACACAGTTCAATCTTCAAAGTTTCTTAATGGTCCTAAAAGAATATAAAATTCTGAAGTTCAACTTATATCATAGGAAACCTATAGTTAGAAAATAAAAAAGAAGCATAGGGTCATAAGCAATTACCTCTTATAATGCATAGATCTCACGATTGTCAAACACACTTCTAGATATGCAATGTGATGTCTTCATGTGATAACTAGGCCATATTGAATGTTATAAGAAATCTCAACTAAAAAAAATATGGAAAAGGAAATCTGAAGTTTGTTATACGATTCAATCTTCAAAGTTTGTTTTGGCAATGTGATATCTTCATGTGATACTTAAGGCCATATTACAGCAATAGAGCTACACAGTTCAATCTTCAAAGTTTCTTTATAGTCCTAAAAGAATATAAAATTCTTAAGTTTAACTTATATCATAGGAAACTTATAGTCGGAAAGAAAAAATAGAAACATAAGGCCATAGGCAATTAACTCTTATAATGCATAGATCTCTCGATTGTCAAACACTCTTCTAGGTGTGCAATGTGATGTCTTCATGTGATATCAACGCCATATTGAATATCATAAGAAATCTGAACTCAGAAAAGAAAAAAAACAATAAGCATCTATCAGTTTGATCTAATTATGCATGATTAGCATACACAACAAAATATATAGTCTGCACAAAAATTCTCAAACAAAAATGAGACAAAGATAGTAACTTACAAAAAAGAAACATAAGAGAAGCAAATTAAAATCACTTTAAACCACATAATTAGATTATAACAATTGGGCAAAAATTATAGACCACATGTTTCATCAATTGGGCAATAATCATATCGATAACTATGAAATGATAAACAATAAATAGGAAACAAAAATCAGACTCGTAGCTGCAATGATAGTCATGTTGTAAATGAGCCTACTAAAATGCTGTAAAAGGCTGTAAGGTTTCTAACTTACCTTAGGCGGTTGCGCTCATATTTGAAGATCTCGAATCCATGCGCTTGTATGAAAATGTACTGCCTCTTTGACACCACGAAACTTCCCATCGCAATGTTACCAACAACAGATCTTCATGCCAAGCACTAGAGAAGTCTTCCATTTGGAATCTTAATCATTTCCACCTATCCACCTTTTCATCTTATGATGACATTAAATTGGGCAAAGGGTAGTTCAGGTTTTGTTATTTTGGGAGTCTCAAAGATATTCCAAAACTTGACTGTCTCATCTGCTGCTGCAGAAGCTACTACACCTCCCAGTGGACTCCCAGCCAAGGAAAGAACCCGGGATGAATGACCGGAAACCTCAGCCACTCTCGTCATGGATGGGTAATTCCACAAGGTGAGTTGATTGTTCGGCGAACCATGGAAGGTCAGTAATTCAGATTTGTTTTTGTCCCATAGCAATGCACAAACTTCAGAGCCAACATCAATCGAGTTCAAGCAAGCACCGTTAACGGTGTTCCAAAACTTAACGCAATGATCATTGCAACCTCCACCAGAAGCCAGCAGGTTGCTCCGAGTTGGGCACCAGTCAACGACCTTCACAATGGAAGTGTGGCTGCTGATCCTGTGAAGCCATTGACGTTGACGTGGATGGTCACGTGAGACAGGCATGCAGGCATCCCATATGTGCACTAGTTTGTCCTGCCATCCACTCACCAAATACCGTCCTGACAACACGGACCATTTAAGACTACAAACTCCACGCCGATGCCCATTATAGAAACAGATGAACATGCCATCCTTCCTAAAGTCATAATCAACAACAGTGCCATCAAATCTTTCGACTGTCAAGATTGAATTACTTCTCCACGCAAGTGACAAAACAGGGGCCTGGTTCTCATCTTCCATCCCATCCACGACATGTCCTGTTGCTGGATCAATCAGGGATAAATCTGAATTGCCAAATGCGACAGCAAGAACTGCACAGTCTGGCGACCAGCGGATGCAAGTGATAGGTCCTCTGTCTTCTACGGGTTGTAGAAGCTTAGTCGACTCTTCTGCAGCGTCCCAGAGATACACTGCGTCCTCAAGGCCAATCGCCAACACATTATTGCTTCCCCAGTCGAGGAGATTCAAAACATTATCATCCAACAAGCCGTGGATTACCAAAACCCTCTCTGGTTCTTTAGGGATTCGCCTCTGCTGCTTCTTCTGCGGCCGAATGGGCTCGTCAAACTCGGGCAGCTTGCTGGCCGACGCTTCAGGTGCAGTCTTGAAAGCGAGGATACGAGACCTGTTCTTCAAAATGCACTCGTCAAGAAGCTTTTGGTACGCCACGCTCGATGGGGATTCCCTCGAACCATCATGCTGCGGTCTCGAAGGCCCGGTTAGGGCAAAGCGTGCGTAGTCCATGTCCATCGCCGACCGGAACGGGATGAAGCGGTCGTACTCCACACGCCTAGAACGCGAAGAAGACATATTTTCCAATCGAAACCAAAACGAGACTAGCTAGGTGACGAAAAACGATCGAGAAAACCAGAAAGATCGATCTTCCCACAAAAAAGTCGACAACCAAGAATCGATTAACAGAACCCCAAGACCAACAAAAATTCTGAACCCGAATCAAAATTTCGACGGATGAAGAACCAAGCGAAACGAAACAGGAGAAAAAAGAAATGAATGAGATCACCGCAATAAAAATCGAAGGGAAGGACCCTCGCAGCTGTGCCCGTTCGTGTTCGTCGGAGAGCAGTTCCGACCTTCGCAGAACGACGAGATCGCCGGAGAGAAGTTGTTGTGATTGCAACAGAGTGGGCCCTCGGGTTATATAGATGCCACTCAGCCCAAGCGTTACATTCTAAAATCGTTCCGTTATATTTACCCAATCTACGTAGCGGATAGTTTGACATCACACCGTTATATACAGCTATCATCTACGTTAAATTTCGTGTACCTTACTCTTTTAGAATTTGTATGTTAAAGAAACAAGACGTGGTATTTTTTTTGTACGAAGCAATGTTTTTAAACTACTAAAATTATTATTAATATAATGAGATTTGATATTCTTTTATTTGTCACTAAAAAAGAAAATTTTTTAATAATATCTATAAACTGATAATATTTTTATTAATACACTAGGTTTTGAGTCTCAAATTATAATATATCTTATTTTTAATTTTAAATTTAGTACAATATTCATTCACATAAATTATGCATCTAATTAATCCAACAAAGATCAGACAATGAACAATTAGACAAAACTAGAAGTAAATGCATCATTCTCAATTTAGATGATAAATAGTTAAATGCTTGAATTATTAAGAAAATATGACAATTAATCATTTTTAATTATATTAATTTATTATTATTATTCTAAACAAAATTCATTGAAATTTCATCTTAAATTGTTGGAGCAAAACAATGATATACAAATTTTGATGAAGAAACAAATAAGATATTAAAATAATAAAAATAAAAGATAAAGTTTAGAAAGAACTTAAAGACATGTAATCAATGTCTTAATATGAAAAACTCATCCTTACATATCGGATTGATCGAGATTCGAATCTCAATATTTAATCCATCTTATCTGTGCGAACATAAATAAATATTATCATAGAGTTAGTTAACTAGCCTCTCTTAGCATATCAAGTGGCAAAAAAATAATAATAATAATATTTTTTAAAAATAAAGAGGAGAAATTGTATTGAAATATGAATTAATAAACTATAACCATTTACAATTCTATTTATAGAGCCTAAAAAGTATCCTAAATGTCATAACTGATATTGTTGTAAGAGATATCCTTTCATTAAAATATCTTTTATGCATATCAAGATTATCTTTACATAATTTTAATTTTTAAAATATAATACTAATAAAATTATATTTATTTATAAGATAAGATCATTGGAAAAACTTTTAATTTTTTTCTTTTTACTTGGAAAATGATGACTTCACTAGATTATGTAAAAGACTGAGATACTTTTCTCTCCCTTTATCAAAAGAAAATAAAAAAATATCAATAAACCAAATACGACTATAATGATATATTAAATAATAAAATAATACTTTTAATTAATATCTTAATAAATATAGTATGAATTATTAAAAATGTAATAGTATTGTCAAGAAATAATCATATAGGTTGTTGTTATTAGATATCAATTTAATTTTCCTTAAGTCATTTTTTGCTATTTTTGACATAATTTTGATTAAAATGTGTTAGAACGGATAAAAGAGCAAAAAAATTAAATTAAATTTATAAGTTATGAAATCCATAAAGTAGATTAGAAAATATTTATAAAGAGTATAAAAGAGTTTATAAAAGGTAGAACCAAAATATATGAGATACATTGTTCTTAAAATAGATTCCACTACTTCATAAATTTATAAAATTATTATAATTTTATTTAGCTAACGTAATTAAACTCCAAATCAAAAACATTCTACATGAAACCTTTATAAATATTTTGTAGATTGTTTCAGTTTTTAAAACTTTGATAAAAATTTATTGGTTTTTTTACCTTTTCATCACATTTTAACTTGATATGTTAAGAGAACTATTTAGACTTTGGATCACTTAAAAAAATATATATTATTATCCACTTAGAATACTCTTTAAAAGATCCATAATTTGTGAAAGAGGTTTTGGGGGAGATAGATATAAGAGTATTATTATTAAATAAAAGTAGAAAAAATATCATTTCCAGAATTCTTTATTACAAATGATCATTAAATTAAAACTAGGATGCTTTATAAAGTGATATAATAAGCACTAAAATTAGAATGTCTTATGAAAAGATATAATAAGCCATGTAGAAGTTTTTGTTGTAGAAAGCTGATTGCAAGCTTGTATGAGTACATTTTGTGATCATTGGTATTCTTTTATATTACAAATAATGTTATTTTTATCATAATATGAACACCTAGAAAAGAGGAAAATAGATGATCATATGAAACTAACCAGAGCTTATCCAAGTAAGATTTTCTTTTTAGGCAAGATTTTGATTTTTTTAAATAAAATAATTGAAGGTAAAATCCATCAAACAAAATTACATATGTAACAAAAATCATCATACCACCTAAAATGGTATAAAATATATTATGCATACTAGTCTAGATGTGGATCAGTATGCGAATTGCTTTTGTTTTAAGTGATATAATCTAAATTATATATGAAAACCTTAGTATCACCATATTTCTCATTATGTTGTTGTCATTGGATGGTGCTTATCCATTAGCCATCATTTCTCTCTTTGGTACATACTCTCTTCTTATCCTTCTCTTCTTTCTTCATGTCATTTCTCACTACTTTGTCTCCTCTTCCTCCTCCCTCCTTTGATCCATCTTCTTTCTTCTTTCTCCTTCACTGCTTCCTCTTCTTCCTTCTTCCCAATCCAACACAAATTGATATAGGACAAAAGCATATTATTGGATTCTTTTATATTAACAACTACATAAATGCTTTTATATTCAACATGACCTCTTTTGAGTTTGGCTTCTCAAATTGGATTCTCATATTATTGGATACTTCAATCACCATCATTTTGTGTTTGTCCAATGATCTTATATAGTATAAGGCTTATATATTTTATTTTCATATACAAAAAATTTAAAAATATTAAGGCCATATATAAAATGTTTAAAAATATTAAGAAAGACTAGGTTAAACAATATAATTGTTCCATTTATTTATAGTCATAGCTTGAAATATCCGAAAGAAAATCCATTAGAAAAATATATTTTCTATTAGTAACTCATTGCAAAATTACCATCATATTTGGTATATTTAGATGCTTTCTCTATTTAATATTTATTACTTAAGAGGAGTCTTGTCTAAGTGGAATTAGAATACTTTGGGTGATATTAATGCCAAGGTTGATATTAATAAGTTAGAGCTTCTAGATGTCATTGCTATTATCTTAAACAAGGATGTTATAGAGTTAGGATCCCTTTATAATCACATTCAGACTCTTACTATGTATGTTTACCTAAAGACTTGGGTTAAGATCAAGTTTAAATAGATTCAGAACGAGGATAAGGATATGAGATTTTATCATAATTTAATTATTGATAGATATAAGTAAAATTTCATTCATAATATTCAGAGTGACCAATAGTATATTTATCAACCTTAGCTTATCTCTCATAAATTCATCTCCTTTTATTCTCAATTTTGTGGTGGGGATATGAATAAGCCCTTTTTTTATTTTAATTCTAAATCCCTTTAGCCTAATATGAATAGTATTCTTAATGATCAAGGTTTTGAGTTAATTAGATACTTTAACAAATATAAAATCTGTAAGTTTCTAGGTCGTTCGACTTTAGTAAAAATTCTGGGACTGATGGGTATACTTTTAAATTTTATCAATACCACTAAGATACTAAAAAAGATTATCTTATTGAGGCCTTTAATTAATTATATTTTCATATCTTTTTGTTGGTTGATTAGGCTAGAACCTTCTTTGTCTTCATCCCTAAATATTTAATTCCTAGAAAAATTTTATATTTTTCATCCCATTTTTGTAGGTAATGTGGTATATAATGTTTTGTCTAAGCTTTTGGCTTCTCATATCAAATCTCTCTTGAATAATTTGTTTCATATTGAGTAATCAACTTTTCTCTCGAGTAGAAGTATTCATGATAATATTTTGATAGCTTAAGAAGTGATTCATTCTACATTTGAAATAAGGGTAAGAGTCCTTTAGTTATGTTTAAAATTGATCTTGAAAAAGAATATGATCGTCTTTCTTAGGATGTCATTTTTTGCATTTATACTCTTTTAAATTGTTTTATATAATTTATGTCTTGGATTAAAAATTATATTTCTATTTATATCTTTTTATATCTTATTAATTGTAAGGGCTCAAGGTATTTCAAGAGCAATAGGGGTATTGGGGACTATTATCCCCATTTCTATATATCATTGTGGCCCAAATCCTTTCTTGTCTATTTCATAAGGCTATTGAAGATAAGTTGTTCACCCTATTTAAATTTAAAAATGTATCTGTTTCTCTCATATTATATTTGCAAATGATATTTTGACATGCTTTAGGGTGAATAAAAGATTTTGCGAAACCATTAAGGATAATCTCAATGCTTATGAGACTCTTACGAATCAACTCATTAATCTTAGTAAATATGATTTTTTTTTTCTCGTAGCATGAGAGTTGGTAAGAGACATGATGTCCATTCATTTAATATCAAAGTGAGAAAGTTCCATTTTAAATACCTTAGTACTATGATCATCCCTCATAAAATTCTCAAATCGCCCTTTGATATCATGTTGAAGTCTTAATGGTAAGATTGATTCTTGGAATAGGTCTAAGTTATCCTAGGCTAGTAGGTGTTAGGATCATAATGACACTAAGAGGGGAGGGTGAATTAGTATTATAGTAAATTTCAATCGATTTTAAAGGTCCATCAATAAATCCATATTGAAAATGAAATTAACAAAAAATGTGAGTAAGGGTTGTGAGTAAAGTAAATTAGTAAGTAACAACAAATCAAAATCAAGAGAAGTAATACAAATCGATTTATAGTGGTTCAATCTTTTCGACCTATATCTACTCTTGATTTCTCTTTCATCGAGGTCATTGGCTTTCACTACTGATCTTCTTTCCAATGGATGAAAATCAACTATCATTATTATAGCTTTTATCCTTTTATTAGGCTTATGAGAGAACCTCTACACTCACTCTTTTATAATATCTCTCATCTCCTATAACTCAGAATCACCTCTAAACTCAGAGAAAAAGACTCAAATAATATCCAAAGAGAGAGCTACAACTCTTCACCAACTCAGAAATTGATGCTCCATCAACCAAACCTTAGTTGGCTATTTATAGGCCCCAAGAGGCTTAAAAAATGGAGCCAAAAATTTAAATCCTTGAAATTTTAAGGCATAGGCGGTACTATCGTTGACACATGGTAGTACTACCGTTATAACTTTGGATATTACAATTTTAGACTTTTGGACAATACAACTATCATAATTTTTAAATATTAAGTAGTATCACCATCAATATAGGTGAGGTGATACCACTACCAGTAGCATTGACAAATATTGTTTTGTGCTTATCGGTTGACTTAAGCGGTACCATCGCTTGGGCCTAGCAGTACCACTGTCCGAGCCAACTCAAGTCCATTGTTTTAGCCTTCTAATAGGCCTAATTTAACCTTGGTCAAAGCCTATTGGCTTTATCAACAAGTTGGCATGGTTTTGGCCTAATCCTAACTTAGTTTGACTAAAAAGACACCAAACAAGACTTTAACAATTCAACAACATATCTTGCATAATACTTTATTTTGGCAAGTCGTCCAATCTTTCGATACTTTATTTGAAACTCCGACATGTCATCCTTTTCATCGGCATATCGCTCGATCTATCGACAAGTCAATTTTTCTACGATATTTGATATTTTAGCAAAATATCTGATCCTTCTAGCAAGATGCCCAAACTTATACCATAAAGTTCAATCATCCAACTCTATGCCCAATGTCCAACATAATACTTTTCTTAGCATAATTTCTGATTCTCCTACTTCGATAATTTGCCCTTGATAGTTCGAGCTTTGGTCGATATATTTCCTATGCCGCTTATCTCAAAAGTATATTAATTTGTAAACTCATCAATTGATTTTATTATCAAAATATAGAATTGGATCACCCTCATTATTATTTTTTAAATATCACCATTTTTCATGTTTTAAATGTCTTGATGCTTAAGAAAGTATTTTAGAATATTATATTAAGGATTTCTTATAGTAGAACTTTAATAATACTAATGGCTTTATCTAATTTCCTAGGATATTATTACTCTCCCCAAACAAAATGGTGGTTAGCGCATTCATTTGACCACTACTAGTCTTGCTCTTCAAGTGAAAAAGAGTTTCCATAGTGTTAAATTAGGAGTCCAATCTTTAGGTCAAAGTTATTACTGTTAAATGACATTATTTCCCCTTAGAAGCATGTTAATTCTTCTCTTGTTAATTGTTGTTGGAGTCTTTTTCTCTACATTTTCTCCATGAGGGTTTATCTTTTTTCATCGGTGATAGTATTTTTATTGATGTGATGCATGATAACTAATTATTTGATGTCCCTCTTTTATTGAAGCTAACATTTATAAATATGGATTTCAACTTTGAAAATGTTATAATTTCTACTTTGATTTAGGGTTTGTCTTTTCAGGTATTAAACCCATTTCGAATGGTATATATCATTCTATATTAGTATATTAACACATGGTATGCTGGTGGTGTATACTGGGGGTTTGGCGAGAAAGAAAAAGAGAGAGACGTGGAAGGGGCGATATCGAAACAAAGAAGGGAGGAAGGAAGAAAGAGGGAAGAAATGGTGAAAGAAGAAGAAAGATGATGAGGAGAAAAAGAATAGTAGTAGTGTACTTGGGAAGCTACAACATTAGTAGTACTGGTGAAGCAATAATATCATCGAAGCGGCAAAAGTAACAACAACAATATCTTACTTAATGTCGAAGTTGTAGTGAGAACAGTGATGAAGTAGCAACAGTAAGGCGGTAGCATCTTATACAAGAAGAGAGCTCGCATTTGTGATGGCGAGTTGGTGACCTCTTATGCGATAATGAAGGATGACGATAATAGTGACAAAACCAACAATGGCTAGGTGACAACATCTTAAAGGAGAAGAGAGCTCACATTCGTAAGTCATAATCTCTTTTTTTTAACATTAATTTGGATAAGGATCTCCATTATATCTTTGATTTTTTATTAAGTTAACTAAATCGCTAAAAATGGGATGGTCCGCATATTGGCTCACATCTGTCTAAGGGATTAGCTTCCTCAATTCTGTCTAAGGAATGTTTGGGGAACAATCAATTACTTATAACTTAGTCCAAACCCAATTATGGATGGTTTCAGCTTAATTCAGATGGTGCATTTAATATGCTGGATGGTTACAGTGGAATAGGATTCCTTCTTAGAAATAGTGCAGGGACACATATGATGGTAGACTATCAATTTATCAAAAATCATATGTTGAAAACCTGAATAAATTATGATCAAATATGGGATTGACCTTGCGATTGAAGAGAGGGTCCTAAGTTGATAGCTGAATATGATGCAAAGTTGATTATTAAGTTCATTAACAAAGAAGAATCTCTTAGTTCATTAAATTGCTTAAAATGTATTTGGATTTTTATTTTGAGACTTCATGCATATTTTGTCATGTGTTTAGGGAGGAGAACAATAGTACTAAATGGTTAATACATTTAGCTCTTTGTTCTAAGTCTTCTAGCTTGTAGAGATTGGTTTGGTCATCTTGATCATTTTTTTAATATTCTAAGGAATATATTGTAGCTTTTATTAGAGATTTATAATAATATATTATTTTATTATTATAGCTGTAGATATCAATGCAACGAAACATGCAAATAAATTTAGTAAATTTAATTGGCCACACAGTTAAATAAAATGATCATAATGTAAATATGATGTTTTTGGGTTTGCTTCCAAATTTGTTGCATAGCATTGCCAATGCCATATCTAACTTGCTCCAAATAACCTATAGCTTAAAGCAGGTCGACCAAAAGAATGATACTAAGTATATAATCACTAACATATGAAATATCATGCAACCATCAAAAGACATTATATTGTACAAAGCTGAATTAAGTCAACATCCTAAAATTTATTCAAATAGAAATAGACATTTCAGATTACTTCATTTGTCCTTTAGAAGCTTTATATATAATCTGAAGTATCTAAATAAATAATCCTCATATATATAGTCATGTGCACCTATAAAAATAATTTAACACATATTATCACATACAAAAACACACCAAATAAATATACAAGAGCACAAATATAAGTACACAAAACTCATTGGTAATAATTTTGGAATATATTGAATTAGATAAACATCTTTATGACAAGAAAAGATAAAAACATACAATAGACAAATAACAAATAAAGGAAAATAATACTAAACTTAGTGGCAATGTTTCTGGAACACAAATTATTGGCATAGCTATTAAGTTTTTGTGTTATCGTAAGACATAGCAATATGGGACGAACAAATAAAGATATCAAATGCTGCTCTCGAAAATAATATGAAATTCCACTTAAGCTATTCTTTGTAATTCTATTCTTATAAATGTCATCATGTGCTTATTCATCAAAAGTTGCAATAGGACTAACTCCCTCCTAATTGAACACGAACATCTATACTTGAAAATATTTTCTAGAAAAATAACAAAATCTTATTTAATTTTTCTTCAAGAAATTTAAATATTACCTATTTATTTTCAACTTTTAACATAGTCAAGCGGTCAAATATTACCTCCTAATTCAACACAAAATTATCGAATACTATTTACTTTTTATTCATGAAGATTCAAATATTACTTGATTATTATGAGTTTTCAACATACTCAAGCAGTCAAAATCTAATCAATAAATGAAGCCCACTAATCTATGGAGTGTTTTTGTTATTTAGTAGGCACTATTCTTCCTACATGATTAATGTAACAAATGAGTACTATGGACTTGAATAATATAATGAATATCCCATGGCCTAAGGGATACATCTATATATGTTTAAACTTCTTGAGATTTTGTAGTAGCTAAAGCCTCTTGATGTGATAGCCATGTTTATTTTTGAATAATCTGATCATACTTGTTTGAGGCTAAGGCAGAGAGATAAGAAAATAAAACTTCACAACTTACCTATAAAGGCCTTATTCTTGTGAAAGCTCTAATGTTCTCACATAAATTCACTGACTAACTTATGACCATAAACCATAATGTCATGTCTGCAAAGCACCGGGCATGATTTCACTTGCTATAACTTGGAATGTTATGGCCATAACTTACCTAAAAGCTAAAGGTTTGATAGAGCATATAAACATCACAAAACATGAATTATCTTTCTACAAACAGAAAGTATATAAGCCCAATATGGTTGTAGAGTTACAATAAATTACTTTTTCTATTGCTAGTGGAACAAAGAGAAAGATGGGCTGATCAAGTACAAAAAGGAACTCAAGATGTTGCCCTCACTGGTCTCATTCAGAAGACTTTTAGAGATTTATGATTCACATAAAAAAAATAAAAAATTATTTTCGTGTATCTAATACTGGATAGAGTGAGTAGAGTGATACCAATTTTATAGATTCATCAAGAGAATACTCAAAAGTTACGTGAACTGAAATCCTAGAGATCAATTTATATAACACTTTCTTCTTTTAACACAATTCTTCATAAGGAAAGAACAAACTGAGAATTAGAAACAAAAAGTAAAATTAAAAGTGTCTCACAAGATTTACTCATCATATTATGATTATATTTAAGCAATGTCACCTAGCAAAAACACATATTCAAGCATGATTTATAATTTCTACTAATAGTATGCTAGGACATATTGCCAATATGCCTAAAATGAGTTAAAATCCCTTCAAAAATATATATATATATAAAAAGTTAGAATAGAATTTTTAAGATATATATAAATATAAATTTTGCATAGCTTTAGCAAAAATAATGTAAATTAGAAAATATTATAACATATCTTTTTTGAGCTTTGAGGAGTAGCCTTGTGGTATGTTTTAAATCATCCTTCCATTAATATTGAATTATCTAGTAGCTAAGGGGTATTGCCAAAAGTAAGGTGTTGACTATAACGAAACCTTCTCACCCGTAGTTAAGCTAAAATCCATTTGAATTCTATTGGCTATTGTAGTATACTATGATTATGAGATCTACCAGATGGATGTGAAAACAATATTTCTTAATGGCAACCTCGAGGATGAGGTATATATGATACAGCCTTGGGGATTCGTGTCTAAGGATTACCTAAATAAGGTGGTGTGTAGGTTGCTTAGGTCCATTTATGGACTAAAACAAGTTTCCCAAAGTTGGAACATAAGATTTGATCAGGGAATCAGATCTCATGACTTCGTTATAAAGCCTTTTTCATTTTGAACAGGTTTACAAAATTTTAAAAAATACTTAAAAAATCACTTTTGTATGTCCAAAAGTATGTCTAAGTGTATCTACTATAATCATCAACAATTACAAAGGCGTATTTGCTACCTCTTAGGCTTGTTATATCAATTGGTCCAAACAAATCCATATGGATCAATTGCAATGGTCTAGAGTGTTGAATCTCGGATTTTGATGATGAAATTAATGGATGTGTTTGTGATATAATTTGTGTTTTGAGTGATGTAGGACTACCTTCGATCAGGAGAGGCAAATTGATTAAAGCAAGAAGAATAAAAAGTTGGGCCGGAATTGAACATATCAGAAGATTGGACGACCAGAGGAACGGTTGATGTGTTGGCAGAAGGCTTCGTGCCATGAGTTTAGGCATCAAGCCAAGAAGATTAGACATTGCACTAAAGATATTGGATGTTGCGAGAAGGCAATATGCCGATTGAGCAATATGTCAAAGGAGAGGACGATGTGCTGAAGGGTCGAACAAAGCGCTGGATGAACTAATGACATGCCGGACAACTTAGTATTCTTGCATGTAATAATTTATCTAGATTGAAGTAGTCTTAGTAGTAATTGTGTCGGTTTAGAATATAATTAGGCCAACTCAATTAGGAGCCAACTAAGCCCGAATTAAGTTATTCTGGGCTAATAGAAAGGCTCAAGACCCAACAGTTGGGTCAAGCGGTGGCACCTCCAAAGGCTCAGTCTCCAAGACTATGTCAAGCGATAATACCACCAGACTAGGCGATGGTACCGCCGAGTGTCAGGCGATGGTACCGCCAGACTAAACGGTAGTGCTGCCCAGACACAATCTACCAGCCTGTGTTAAGTAGTGGTACCTTTAGACTAGGCATGGTACCACCCAATGTCAATAATATAGGCGGTGGTACTGCCCAGCATAAGCGATGATATCGCTAGTACCCCAAAAACCAAGGATGAGACACTTTTAGGCTCCAACTTTGAATCCATTTGGGGTCTATAAAGACCCCTCTCATCCCTGCTTAGTAAACACAAGAATTAAGAGCAAAAAGAAAGAAAAACACTGTTATAATCTTATGGGAACTCCTCTCAAGCTCTAAGTATTGGTGAAGTTTAAGAGAGGAGCTAGTGGGGGTGTAAAGGTTCTCTCCTGAACCCGTCAAAAGGAAAATCGAGTTATAAAGATAGCTGATCTTCGCCCATTGAAAGAAGATCAGTAGTAGAAGTTGGTGGCCTTGAGTGAAGAGGAATCGGGAGTGGATCTAGGTCATGATGACCAAACCACTATAAAACTTGGTTTGCATTTCTATTCTTGCTATTTACCTATATTGCAAATTGCCTTACTTGTTACTACATTCACTACGCTTATAAATGAGCTATCAAGTTAAACTCATCTTTTTGATATCGATTTTTATCGAAATGATAGAATTTTAGAACCGACATGACTTTTATCATTGCACTAATTCACCCCCCCCCCCCCCCCCCCACCCCCCCACCCCCTCTTAGTGTCAACTCGATCCTAATAGTTGGTATCAAAGTCATGTTTTTCTTATTTGGTTTAACACTCAAGAAAAATGACTCTTTTCGGCTTTCAAGAGGGTCACTCTATTATTCGTCCTCTTATGTTTAATGGGACGGACTACACATATTGGAAAACTCAAATGAGAGTTTTCTTACTTTCTTTAAACTTTGATTTATGGAATATCATTGAACTTGGCTTTCAAACCCCCTCTAAACCTTTGAATGAATGGAATGACTTTGAGAAAAAAATATTTTCTTTCAATGCAAAAGCTATGAATGTTTTGTTTTGTGCTTTGGATAAAAATGAGTTTAATCGGATTTCCATTTGCAAAACTGTGCATGACATTTGGCACACACTTGAAATTACACATGAAGGCATTAGTAGAGTTAAATATTCGAAAATTAATCTTTTGATGCATGATTTCAAATTATTTTGTATGAAGCTAAGCGAAACTATTATTGATATATCCACTCGTTTTATGGATATCATCAATAATTTAAAAGATTTTGGTAAATATTTTTCAAATTTTAAACTTGTTAATAAAGTTTTATGATCTCTTTCTAAAAATTGAGATTCGAAAGTAACAACAATATAAGAATCAAAAAACTTGATTCTTTGATGACCTATGAAATGACATGTAAAGCACATAATAAACATAAGAACAACCTTCCAAAGAATAAGAAGGATTTGACACTCAGAACTCAAGAAGACCACTCGAGCAAAAGCTCAAATGATGATAACTTTGAACTCTTAGCAATAAAGCTTAAAAAGTTAATGAAACAAGAATCAAAGAATAAAAATAAACTTAAAAAATACAACTACTTGCTATGAACATAAGAAGTCAGGATACTACAAAGATGAGTATATAAAACTAAAGAAGAAGTTGTCAAAGAAAAAAGAAGCACTCAAGGACGAATCGAGCACATCCGAATACGAGGAGCAAACCAATAAAGATGAGATGACCTTTCATAATGAGCTATGTAACTCACCCGAAATGTATTTACCTAATTTTGAAATTACTTGAAGCATTTCATCAACTGTTTTTAAATTAGTTTAGAAAAATTATATATAAATTGTTAAAAAAAATATTGATCATAACAATTGCATATTTTATGACAAAGAAACAAAATATTAGATTTAAATCTATTGCTTATATATTTAATAAGATTAATCCTATATATGTTTTAAGAAGCAATAACGTATATCTTGATTATATCCATATTGTTTTTCGATTTTAAATGATGATGTATTTTTGTATGGAAGACTTACGTAAAATCAATCATAAAATTTGATACTAAAAGAACTTGAGCTATTTTTAATCTTATAGGAATCTATCTATGTTGCTTTCATTGAATTATTCGAAAAGTGATTTTGATGATGATTTTGGATTTCTTTTAATATGATTCATTTTAATAATGAGATGATATATCCAATCGAATCATTTATCGATGTTTACGACTTGAGATGTATTTTATATGAAATATTTTTCTTGATTCTCGTATGATTCAATCTTTTAAGAAAACATTCATCCAAATGAATCATGATTATTCTTTTCACAAATTGTCCTCCTATGATTCTATTCTATTGCATATTTTATGACAAAGAAACAAAATGTTAGATTTAAATCTATTGCTTATATATTTAATAAGATTAATCCTATATATGTTTTAAGAAGCAATAACGTGTATCTTGATTATATCTATATTGTTTTTCGATTTTAAATGATGATGTATTTTTGCATGGAAGACTTAACGTAAAATCAATCATAAAATTTGATACTAAAAGAACTTGAGCTATTTTTAATCTTATAAGAATCTATCTATGTTGCTTTCATTGAATTATCCGAAAAGTGATTTTGATGATGATTTTGGATTTCTTTTAATATGATTCATTTTAATAATGAGATGATATATCCAATCGAATCATTTATCGATGTTTACGACTTGAGATGTATTTTATATGAAATATTTTTCTTGATTCTTGTATGATTCAATCTTTTAAGAAAACATTCATCCAAATGAATCATGATTATTCTTTTCACAAATTGTCCTCCTATGATTCTATTCGTTATTTACTAAAAAGAAAATTTATCAAGATTAATCATTCACGAATTGATCTTTCATATTAATATCTTTCATGTCATGATCTTTATATGACTCCTTTGTAATTATGATTTGTACATCTCATCACCCAATTAATTTTTCTTGATATTCTTTATGCGACGATATAAAATTATGCATGAAATACTCATGATATTATGTTGATACACACAAATGAGAAATTATGATCATGCATGATAGGATGCAATGTAATTTGATATTTTAATACTATCATTATTTGAAATATTTATGATTTAGAATGATTCATGCAATACTCTTGATTTTTTTTATGAAACGATGTGAAAATCAACAACTATCATTTTCTAAAATGATATCTTATTTGAATTTTTCATATTGAAAAAAGATTACTATTTTATCTTTTATCATGATATAAAAATTGATGTAAAGAAAAAAGAATTACAACATTATATTCTTTCCTTCTTATTGACAATGACAAAATGAGAGAACAATTACCAACTTACATGTTCCTTCAAACGGAAGCAAAGAATTTATTAGCTTGCACATTTCAATTATTTTGAATTTGTATTTAACAGATAAGTATTTTCAATTATCTAATCACAAGGGACATTTAACTTCAAATTGATAGATAGACATATAGATATGACAAGAATTTTAAAAAAGGTTAAATCTAAATCAGTACTTTTTACCTCAAATTGAGTTTTTTAAATAAATGTTAACCGAAAGAGGATCTTAATATCTGAAGAGGCATATATCCTGCAATAGAATTCATAATAATAAATACAACATGCAAAAAATCTATTTAATAATTATTGTTTTTAATCTTGTATTACATGCAACCGTGAAAGATTGACCAACTCTTCTGGGAAATGGATGCATTGAAACACAATCAATAAAATCTGTTGCTCTATTTCCTTGCAACAGCATTCAACTAAGACAAAAGGCAGCTTTGATTTACATATAGCTCGTCTGAAATCAGCTAAAGATTTACACAACAGAAGAAAATAAATCAAAATTTTAAGCAGAAATCATAACTTTTGAAATGAAATTTTCTAATGGAAGAAACTGCATGGGGTCAAAATTTTACGAAATCTTGTCACTTTACGAAGCCATGAAATTTTAGGAAGCTATGAAATTTTGTCACTTCCATGCTTTCCTTCCCTGGAACTGCTTGCCTGATCGCCTTTGCCACTGTTTTTTCTCCTGCCTAGAGCGAGCTACTTTTGCTCTTTTGGCAGAAAGAGGCATCTTCTTTTTATGTTCCTTTTGGCGATTGCTTAGACCACCCGTCTGTCAACAAATCGCAGATAAGCAATCGGTCTATTAATTCCAAAACAAGGTGCCTGGTTAATGTAGAGACTGAGAAGAAAATGACTAATGAAGGGGAAGGAAAAGCAAAAGGAGGCAGAGAGGAAGCTTTGATTTGCAGCAGGGAGATGGGGAGTGGCAGACGATCCTTTCCATTGTGTTAAAATTTTGCAGACTGCCAACCAACATAGGAAAAGCAAAAGGAGGCAGAGAAGAACAGGATCTACATTCCACTTGGGGGATAATTAAAGAAGATTATCACCTTAGTTGAAATGCAGATCAGAAGTGTACCGGATGCTCTGAAGACTAAAGCGTAGGATGTGAAAATAACAGCTTTTGAAAAAGCAAACCAAAAGTACTGAAGGAAACCAATTGCGAGCTTTAAAGGAACATAGGCAAGATGTGTATCATAAAATATAGGAATGTCACTATATTTTAATCTGCACTAAAAACAAAAAATTGTCATGTAACATGTCGTAAATCCAATACAGGCTAACCTTTTTTTGTTTCACAACAGTTCTGGCCTGATACTTTCCTCTATCCTCCCTCCCAGCTCTTACTAGGGCCAGTAGTTCCTCCTTGCTAAGCTTTCTTTTAATGTGGACCTAAAGAACAATAGTTCATTGATGATAAAGAGAATTAGTTCAACTTGGAACAACTCACAAGCTTATGACATAAAATCATAATTTAAAGTAAAGGAAATGTAATCCAAAGTAAGAATAGCTACCAATACATTAAAAAAAAAAGCTAGCAGTACATCAACATCTAGCTATTCATCATGTACTTTTAAAAATACTCATACAAGCTCTCGTGCAGATATGCTTCCATCCAGAGATCAAAAGCATGGACCAGTGATCTCAAAAGAATCAATGCCTTGAACAACATATACAACACCAGAAATTTGCATTACAGAATGATAATATATGTGAGAGCTAAAATCGGATCAATTGGTACATTATTAAATGAGTTCATCAATTTTACATATAGTTGGAACATTACAAAAGGAGTTTATCAACCTTACATAGTCACAGAATTACCGAATAGGGAAAAGAAAAAGAAAAACATTCATATCAAGAGAAAGGATGAGAGCTCACCTCTAGCATAGCAGGATCCACTGGCTTTATACTTAATTGCTCAGAAGAGGGAATTTTGAAAGATGAGACTTTCGAGTCTATACCCTTTCTCAAAAGACCTTGCTGAGCCATAAGCAGCTTTGCTTCTTTCTTTGCCTATGAGATTCAAAAAAGAAAAAAGGCAAAGCTTATAAGATGCCTACATAGTGAGTGAATTTTGGTGATTAAAAATGTAATCAAGAATATAAGATCCATTATTTCATCGAACATTAAAAAATAATCAGAACACTAAAGAAGTTGAAGATCCAAAATTCTCAAAAACACTAGCTTATGCAGATGTTACTATAACTTCATATCAGATAACATGAGCGTATGAGTAACAAAGTTCAATGAACAGTGTCAGAATTTTACTGAATCTATTTCACATAATTAAGATGAAAAGGAGCACTAAGTTTCCGGTGAACACACCTTCAACTCTTTTATACGTTGAAAATCTTCATTAGAAAGAATTCCATCTGTTTCATCTGATGCTTTCTGTGACATCTTGGCCATTGTTAGTCTTTTAAGGGTGCGAAGACTTGATTCTGAAGTATTCAGTTGTCCAACATAATCCCCAAACTTCCTCTTCTTTGATTTGGCCTTCTCCTCTTCCTTTATTTCATCGTTGTCATCACAAGCGCATTCATGATTACTGAGGTCATCATCATTGCAGATGTCATTAGAAGACTTTTTCCTTGATGCATCTAGCTCACTGGAGATATCCATATTATCATCACTAAGATCCACATCTTCTTTAGTATCACTATCATATTCATCATAGGCAGCATTCTCATCAGTATCATCATCAAGATCATCACCATCATCTTCCTCCCCATCAATGTTATCACTGTTACCTAAATCTTCTTCATTTTTTTCATCTGAAACCTCATCATCCTCTTCTTCATCTTCCAAAGAATCATCCTCTTTCTCTGTCTCAGCATCACTGTCAGACTCATCATCCAAATCTGATGCAGAAGCCTCAGCATCAGAACTGTCAGTCATCGAGTTATCAACGTGTTCCAGCAACTCTATGTCAGGCACATCAGTAGCTATACTAACTTCTCCATATGCTTTTGGCCTTGCTTTGGGATTGACCGGACGGCCACGGTCCTTTTTGACCAATAAAGAAGGGCATATCTGAAAACAAATAAAGCTCAGAATAACAATCACAAGCTATACGTCTGAAACAAAAATTGTTAGACTGAAATACATATTCCAACCTCTCTGAATAAAGTTATCAAGGAGCGAGCTGCTGAAGAAACTGCCTTCTCATGTGATTTTTTGTACAAGACCAAGTCTTGAAGCAGATCTTCATTCATTAACTGTAAACAACCAAAATGTGACAGTTAGACAACTAGTTTCTTGTAGACATTTACAAGCTTTTACAGGTACATATCTATTTCAAGTGGTGCACTATCCTTCTCAAATAATTTTATTATTTCTCAAATTGAAGCAAAAAAAATAAAAAAAAAACAAGATTACAGTTAATTAATATGAAGATGGGTAAAATTTTGAAAAACAAAAAACATAATTATTAAGATAATTGCATCTAGAATTTGAGTAAGTAAACATTCAACGGACCCAAATCCACATTGAGTACTTTTTTGTGACAATGTATAGACGAAAAAAAATTAGAATTCCATAACAAGTATAGTTCTTTCACAGATTCAACTTCCTAGAAAATCTGAAGGCACGTTATAAAAGTTCATCATACTGTCAACATCTTGTATCTCAGATGGAGTCTGGCTAAACTGCTAATGTGACGAGATCATGCTAAAGTGACAAGATGATATATTAAGTAGGCATGAACCATGGAATTGTGATGCATCTCATACAAGATGATGCAAAGAATAAACCTGTCGCAAACAAACTTGAACAAATAATTGACTAAATGTAAAGCAATACCAAAGGCATCGTGATACAGATCTCCCTCACAACATTCAGCCCAACAGCAATGGCCTGACAAGGCAAATAAGAAAGTCCATGATCAACAGTTCAACTATTAACAGATGAACATGACTGAAAGTAATATCATTTTCAGCAGTACCTCTGTGCGAGAACGATCATGCACAAATTGATTCACAATTTGTTTAAATAAGGGTTCAACCGCATCAGGAGGTACTATTCAAATAAAAACAACATCGATGAGTTCTTCTATCTGAAGAACAGAACTGGGAACAGCATGCCTTGACTATGAACGCTTAGAAAATCTACAGTAAAAAAAGCACAACCATATCATGGCAGGCCTGGACAGCTGCAGCAAGCAAATCGGTGACATCACATTGATGAGGCTAAAAAAAAATAAATACAAATAAGTATGGTTTCAAGTTAAAATACATATAAGCAAAAAAATCCTTGTTTACCTGAACATATTTTTGAAGAAACAGATAAAAATTTAACGAGATCAGACGGTGCAATCCAACAGTTCTGGCTATTACTTTAACATCATCATCCTATCCTGCAACACAAAGTAACAACAATAGTCGACAAAAGAAAATTTCATATATCAACCAATAAATAACACATGTAGTCTAACATAGAAGAGAAATTTCATTATAAATTACTGTTATCAGCTTAGTGTACAGTGTGAACCAATCTACCAAAACATTGAAATGACATTGACTATAACCTTTCAATATAATAAATAAAATTCACCCATTCAAAACATTCTGAATAGAGTAAAGAGCCACATATAACTCTTTATAATACATCCCTATCTTAATCACATGTAGATTCAAGTATTCAGGCCAATTTTCTAAAACATTAATGATCTCAATGGAACTGCATATCTTAAGCATGGTCTGCCGTACCGAGCCGTACCGCCCAGTACGGGCGGTACGTACCGGTCCGACAGGTTATCGGTACGCGAACCACCTGTTACCGGTCCGAGTGCACTGTAGCACTGTAGCAGTGCACTATAGAATCATAGAGTCAAGATGTATCCTGGACATAACTGTTAGTGAAATTGGATAATAACTGGGGCATTGTGATGAAATTCATAATTTCTTGAGCACACACAGATGAAAGATGGATGTCACATACAAGGTTCATGAACTAAAAAGTACTAAATGACAGTAACTAGAACTAAAGGACTTGCATTCACAGGATTTAAAGTGTATATTTTAAGTGTATATTGGTATCTAAGAAACATGTAAAAAATAATCTGCTACCCATTAAGAAATATATAGCTTTCCAAGCCACAACAGTAGTTATATTGGTCCATAAAAGTCCCATAAGAGTTGAGCACAACACTCCAAAGAACTCTGTACAAGGCTGTGTCATAGTTGTATCATCAGAACACTCAAACAGTAGGTTCTTTATTGGCACTCTAGAAAAAAAGGAAAACTACAATCCAACAGACAAAATTTTCAGTTTCACAATAACTGCTATCATGATCATGATCAAATTCAAGAGATCAAGGTTTTATTCAAGTGTACAAATGACTAATATTGTTGGAATCTTCACAATAAGGTAATAGATGGATCACAAAATAACATCTATGATAGGTCATAGAAAGTGTTTTTTTAGTTCATCAGGATGGACATGTCAGTACAATACATGCCGATCAGCACGGTTTAAACATATAGCTGGAACAAGCCTTGTGCTTGATTGTGTGTTCAAGGACATCCTTGGTATAAAACCAAACACCATGCTAGTATTATACTAGCATGACATAGTTCGACAATCATCAACCACTGCTGGCAAACTTGAAATATTATCATACATCATCAAATGGTGAAACTAATTGCCATCTGAACAATCATCATCAAATATTATACCACAGCAGAACAAATTGCCTCTGAACTTCATAGTCTTTGTTATGCTAGGACTATGATGTTCAAATCAAATAACATTTTTCTCAAAATGAGAAGATTATTTCACGAGAAAATTAATGATTGATAATTTGTTCATCCACAATAAATCACAATGTATTGACCACAAAAAAGATCAGATCTGCACCAAGAAATGATCAAGTACTCATCAAACATAGATAGTTTTAATTGCTTATGTTAGATAATTCACCAAACATTATTTATATATTTTCATGATGAATAGGTTAATTATGATGAATCATGATTTATATACATCTACCTATTCTAACATTAAAAAAATACCAAATTTTGTCACATTAAATAGTAAACATTATACATTGATACATGCCCATATCCATCATATCAATATCTTGCACTTGTATCCATGACTTCATAACCAACCAACCAACCAAACGAGAATTCATTATAATAAAGAATTAAGCCTTCATAACAGTAATAAAAACAAGAAGAATGATGAAATTACTTGAATAACACCAAGAGGTCCTCCGGAAGTTCAATTGCAAGATCAACCTGAAAAAGGGTCGATGCAGTTACAAAAATACAAGTTGTTGACTTAATATATTATGGGAAAAGATGAAACCTTTGCAGTAATTGTATATATCCATGGTGATAATGGTCCAAAGCATAAATCAATCAATACACATGCTGCTTTAGCCTGAAGATTGAAAAATAAACGTTTACTTAGAAAGCCAAAAAGTAAGTTGTCTATTCATAATTAAACTTGGTATGAAACCAACAAACACGAGATGATAAGAATGAAGACAGATAGCCCGCACAAGCATTAAGAAGATGACAATGACATTATTATTATCTGCAACAACAGATTAATATGAATTGTTGAGACTTTTGATAAGAATACAAATGCATGTAACGTATATCACCCAAATGCATCACTACTGAACCTGAGAGAGAGCATGCTGGACAGAAGGATGTTTCCACAAAGAAAAACTATCATCAACTTGATTTAGGAGGCTAATTGGAGGAAGACGTGCCATCAAATGAAAGGAAATCAGAATCCATCCAAATTAATTAATATATAAACTAGTAAAAGGTGTTAAAAGTTTTAACTTAAAACAGAGACCTTTCACCTGGAAGCAGTGCTTGTATAAGTGGTAATAGGGACCAAAAATTTGAATTACTGTTAGCCAATTTGCAGAATAGGAGAGGCTATCTATTCATTATAAAAGAATGTAAACACTCGACAATTTAGTTACAGAAGCAGACTCCTGGTGGCTAAAAGTTATTCCAATAGGAAAAAAACAGGATAATTAGTTTAAAAAACATTATAGGGTAGGTGATCATTTAGAACATACTTGTGAAGCACATCCAAATAAGACATGAGGACTGCCTTCTTCCGCTGCAGATATATCCAAGACATTCAAATAAGAAGCATCCCAATAATCTTCAGTTCATTTGAATTCTTCCCCAAACAAGCTCAAGTAATCAGTAGGTTGCATGTGCCTGGTTACTTCAGTTTTAACAATTTCATCAAATATTGAAGACACACCCAACTATTCAAGTACAAAATTGCCAAATCAGGTTGTAAATTGATTTGATAAGAAACCATATCCATTCACATAATATGCATGAAAAAATAATTTAATTAACATTAGTTTCTTCATAAACTTATTGTGGAATCCTCTAAACTAAGAAAGAACACTTTTGAACACGTGGAAAGCCAAAAAGCAAAAGAATTTCTATTAAGTAATATGGAACACATCATCTATAATTATTTCAATGTTTGACACAAAATATTACAGAACAAAATGCAAAGAAGAAACAGAAGAACATCTGTAACTAACAATGTGGAGACTTATCCTTGTAAATGGCAGTCCAAATCCTTTGAGAAATGGACCTGCATAGCCATCGTGTCTCTCACAATTCAATTGGAGATTCATATATGTCATTGTAGCTGCCAATAAAAAGTTTAAAAAAAAATTAACCATCAAGTTTTAGTTCACAAAGTCAAATAGAGTGGAGTAGTTTATCTCATCATGTTCCAAGGATTGTCAATCTTGATCCAACCAATTTAGAATGGTACCACCCGGTACGGGCGATACGTACCGATCCGACGACATACCGGTACGCGAACCGCCCGCTACCAGACAGAACATGCTAGAGTGCTACAATGCTACAGTAAGAGGAAGAAATATTTAAAACCGCTCGGTAATAGTGATACGGTGCTCCAATGGTCAAATTGACCGTTGGAACCCTTTCTTATGGTATTTAAACCCTTCTTCTCCTTTATTTCACTCCATTACATTCTCATACTCTCTTAAACTATCTCAAACTCTTTTTTTCTCACATTTGTGCTTTTCTAAATTCTACAAAACAACGATTTGTGAATTGAATCGAAGCTAATTTAGGAAGATTAAGAGGAAGAACTTTCTAATCAAGAGGTATGTTTACATAAGGATAATCCGTACTAAACTGAAATATGAACCTTGCATAAGATATTCTTCAAAGCCTGAAAAAAATAATGATACTATTCTTACCTAATTTACATTGATTTTACTAAACTTATGCTATTACTATATTTATTTCTAACTTAAAAATCCTATCCTAACTTTTTTTTTTATTTTTAGGTATTTTCGGAGGGTCTTACACCTAAATTAGGTGTACCGCTTGGTACACCCTAGCGTACCGCTCGGTATACGGTACTGTACCATACCGAGCCAACCTCGAAATACTAATACGGTACGGTATTGCATACCTTGATCCAACCTATAAAATTTCACCATTAAGAACCTTATCCACATGCTATGATTTCTCGTCCTAACAATTATCATCCACAGAAAGCATACTTGTTGGTTTCTTAGATGAGTAACTTACATTATGGACAATGCTAGTTCATGATATATAAGTTACACAGTCCCGATATTTGCATGTTAGTCCATAAAAGAAGTCACTTAAATCAAGGATTGAAATTATGTACCATACCAAAATTTCAAGACTTATTCGATACGGTATGATACTATATACCGAGTGGTATATTTTGGTATACCGTTGTGTGTGTGTGTATATATATATATATATATATATATATATATATATATATAGGTAAACCGCACAGTTTACCTCTATGCGGGGTGACGTCGCAGATAAAAAAAAATTACGACATCTAAAAAACAAAAATATTGCGATGATGCCCGAGGCGACATTGCCTAAGAAGAGAAGAAAAAAAAAATCTTCGCTTCTCTCCGCCCCACAAGTCGATGCCTCTTCTCCCACGCACAGATGAGAAGTCGTCGACAGACGAGGAGGAGAGAGGTGACATCTAGGTTCTACCTTTTTTTCCTATTTCTTTCTTCGTCTTCTCCCTCTTCTTTCTTCTCCCTCGATCACCGTCGATAATAACACCTCAATCGATAACGATAATGCCTTAATTGATGGTACCGCTCGGTAGCGGGCGGTCCGTGTACTAGTCTATTGACGGACCGGTATGTACCGCTCGATACGAGCAGTATCATTCGGTATTGCAGACCTTGATTTAAAGAACTAATGGGCACTTTAAATGTTAGAATTAGGAACAGAAAACTCTATTTCTCATAATAACTGAAGAGGTCAATATATGTTGCATCAATTTATTGTGACGGACTAGTCTTACCATGAAACGGTTAGGATCATGCTTATGAGTACTAACATGTTTTCAACACTGGCTTTTTATGGCCTTAAGCAACCCTCCACCTTTTTCATTCGGGCTTGGGACCGACATTGGCGGTGTTAGAAACATTGGTACTCATAACAAGAAATCAAGTAAAGAAACTAATTTTCTTTGAGAAAGATCAAAATTGAAACACCTAGAAGGAATTTAAAAGTGACAATTGTAGATCCGAAAAATAAGTATACTTCTGTCTAATTAGACAACAAAGAGGCCTTTGAATCTTGGCACTACTCGCTTTTTTAAACCTAACAATGAGAAACATTTTTTTGCCAACACATAAAAACATAAGAAAGTTTGTTTTCTCTATGGCTGTGATTTTGGTGGAGAAAGGGGGAAATTAAGCATAGCCATCTCTGAACATATCACTAACCTATGACACAACGACTTCCAATGCAGAAAATCCTAGAGAAAATGAAGTTCTCGATTGAGGCATTCACATCAACATAATAACTCTACTAGATTGAACATGTTTCATCTTGTTTACAACTAAGCAAAAATTTATTTATGTCTAACACATACTTATATAAGATAAATTTGTCCATTTAAATTTGTTCCTCCTAACCTTGCCTCCTGCCTAACGTTCAAGGTGAGAACATTTTTAATTAACCTAGTCTATTGGTACTCCATTTGTGGTAAGGAAACCCAACTATATAAATATTTATCCTATTTGTTTCATGAAAGATGCAATCTTTATGTAACTTTTATTCAATTTTCAGATCCATATATCAATTGGGTAGCTTGTCCTAATATCTAATTGAGGGAATGCCTTGGAAGATCAAGAGATAGCTCCATTAACAAGTGTACTAAAATAAAAAAAATCAGAAATTAAGAAAATATGGGAAGACTCTTTCAGATAATAATTTATATAAAAGAAGACAATTAAATTGATTACACTATCATGGACTTGAGTTAAAGAGACATATATTGTAATACAAAAAAAATGTTCAAATTTTGTCACACCATCGAGGAATTAAGTTATATCTTTTTTCTTGTTGTGATCAATTGCAACTTTTATTTCGGCATATCCTAAGAGTTTTGCAAGAATATATAGAATTTTTGAAACTTGAATCATATAATGTAAACTATCCGTCCGACCCATTATTTATTTACTTTTGTCTAGATTAGTTGACATAAACTAATTAGACATCTTGTTTCTGTAGGATTTCATTCCAATACATACATTTTTAGTTTAGCAACTTAAGATCCAATATACAAAAGCCAAAAACTTATAATGAATAACAAATATATGTTCAAGACAAGGATTATAATGAATAATAAATGTATGTTCAGGACAAGGATTGAAATTTCATACCATATCGGAGTTTTGAGATTCGCTCGGTACGATATGGTACTGTATACCGAGAGGTATATATATATATATATATATATATATATATATATATATATATATATATATATATATATATATATATATATATATATATATATACATATATATATATAACATAAAAAGGGGCGATTGCCTCGTCATCCTTTTTGGTGCGGGGGGAGGGTTTCTTCTCCCACGCGGGCAAAAAAACAAGCGACGTCCCTTTGTTTTACTTATAAATTAACATGACTTCTAAATTTTTTGGAAAATCAGTTCACTTAGTATACCAATAAAATGCATTGAAGTAATTCTTGAAATAATTGAACTCTTCAAAACAATTTGCAATATTTCATTAACAAATTCAGAAGGCTTAACAGAGAGAGATGGGGGACCAATTCACTAATTCAAATGAAGGTAAAGTGTGTGTTTAAGCTAAGCTTCTGGTTCGAATGATACATTGCCCCAAGATGTAAACGTTCAGAATCTTACGAGTTCTTCCTGCATTCTTTCATTTTGTTAGTTCATTTTTGACAAACAATATCTAGCATATCAGCTTGGATATATAAATTTGTCCACTTTTGGGAAAAAAAAAGTACATTGGTTGTTCATTCATGTACAAATTCTCTCAAATTTTTATCCAAAGTGGGAGGCTTCAAGTCAAACACTAACAAGCACCTAGTAGATGGATCTTTTCTGGATGGCTCCACGTCAAGCACGAAATATTCAAACCATTTGAAACACGAGGGAAACAAAAAAAATCTGACCAGTATGAATAACTATTATTCTAGATAACAAGGGTGAGCTAAGCATATGTGCATTAATAAAAAAAATACTAGATGATCTCATTGGTAATTTGTCAGACATTCATTCTCTTGTTCTTCGATGCATAATTTCACAACATAAAACTGATTTCTAGTTTTACAATTCAAACACCAATAACCACTAATCAAGAGAAAAAGAAGGTTATATATACCAGGGTCTGCCGTACCGAGCCATACCGCCCGGTACAGGTGGTACGTACCGGTCCGACAGGTTGTCGGTACGCGGACCGACTGTTACCGGTCCGAGAGTACTGTAGCACTGTAGCAGTGCTACAATACTCGGTACACCTGGGTGTACGCTCGATATACCGTACCGTACCGATACCGAGCCCAGGTCAAAATACCGGTACGATACGGTATTGCGAACCTTGGTATATACACCATCCCCTTCTTGCAAAGGATGCACGCACCATTGGCCATGAGCTTCTTGTTTGTCTTGATCAGGCTCTGGAGTTTCCTAAGGATCATCAATCTCCACTGCATTAGCCTTGTCCATAAGGCCAATGATAGTTTACAAGATGTACATGACGATGGCCAGAGGCACAGAGGTAGAGGTGTCGGAAGGGATGGTACCTTTGGTGATGGAGACTTCAAATGCTTACCCAATATTCATTTTGTTTCTCCATTACATCCAACAAGATCATCAATATATCATTAAAAAAATGATGACTTAAATAATTCAATTGGAATTATCATATCAAATTCAAACTTGGTACCACATGTGATATTACTGGAATCACAATAAATAATCACAACCGTTGCTGCTACCTTAATCTCAGTAAACAAATAGGAAAGTTGGAAACAAGAAATACCAACTCAAAGGTCGGTGTTATACTTACAAAAGGAAAATTTCAGATATAGTGCTTGGATGCTGAAACTTGTGGTAAATGACCACAACAGCAGAATTGAAAAAATACTGAAATAGTAGCCATGTCATTAATTGGTGAACATTTATATGAAACATAACAAGCTTGTCTATCAAGCTCATGAACATTGCTACTACTCTTCTACAGCTACAACTGATTCAGCAAGATAAATCCCATAGACTGAAACAATCACAAATCAGAACCTTCAGATTCAATGAAGATCCTGTTAATCGGAAGGACCCGAACTACTCCACTATCACCATAATGAAGCATTTGTGAACTATTGATCTAGTAAGCTAACTTCCAAAATTTAGAACCTGCATTATATCTCATTTGGCACCAGTTTTCTAGCCCTATCTTAGGATCAGAAGTGTATCTATGTTGCAGAAGACCTAGTCTATTCATGGAAAGACATGTAAATTTGATATTTTTATTCATTTCACAGGGAAAAACATAATAAACAGAATTACAATGCCTCACCTTTATCAAGCTCATAGATTTATTTGTTTGGTATCTCTTTACTATTATGAAATATACTGTGGTTTACAGTTCTCTTAGGTTGAAATAACTGCTTTCTACAGAAATTATGACGCATCTTACTAAAATCAGACATGCATTGAAGTAATTCTTGGAATAATTGAACTCTTTAAACAAGTTTGCAATATTTCATTAAAAAATTCAGAAGGCTTAACAAAGACAGAGAGGGGGGACCAATTCACTAATTCAAATGAAGGTAAAGTATGTGTTTAAGCTGAGCTTCCGGTTCGAATGATACATTGCCCAAAGATGTAAACGTTCAGAGTCTTGCGAGTTCTTCCTGCATTCTTTCATTTTGTTAGTTTATTTTTTACAAACAATGTTTAGCATATCATCTTGCATGTTTAAATTTGTCCACTTTTGGGAAAAAAAAAGTACACTGTTTGTTCATTCATGTAACCCAAAATAACTAAAATTGAAAAGCCCTTGCTTTTAACTAAAAGTCTTAGTCACTAAAATTGGTTACCATGTTGACAAACTACGTAGTTGTCTTGCAGTAAAATTCCACATGTTACCAGAAATAAAGTTAATGCCCATAAAAATGAATCAGAACTACTCTTGTAAACAAATTGAAATAAACAAAATACACACCAAAAAATAATATTTTCAATCTCAGTCCGATATCGGTTTCAATAATATATCAGAGTAGTATGGTACTGGTATATAAGATAGTATACCAACATGTTCCGCCTGGTATACAAACAAGTTGTTAGTCATTTTTTATCATTAACAAATTTGAATGAAAGAGAAAGAGATACTATAATCCAGAGTCCAAACAATAGATTATAGACATCATCAAACATCATTAAGGTCTTTATTTAGAATGTGATATTTTAGACTAGAAAGAAAACTTGGTAGATCTTTTCAAATTTCAACTATGCTTCTCTTGCGCTAAAATTTGAGCTCTAATACTGCTTTATATTTATAAAATGACCTTTTCAACTATGCATCTCCCTTCCTCTAAAATGTAATCTCTAACAATGCCTTATATTTATTAAATGATAATTGTATTTTTTATAACTAATTCTTAATGAAGACACACAAAATGGCAACAATTAACATATTTTAGCCAATTAACAAGTATTCCTAATCACCATATTCTACCTTTTGTAAACTTTATTTCAATTACATCTATTTTTAAAAAAATCAAAATGTTCATTCCTTAAAAGCTAAGTAATGCATTACATCAAAACTAAGGAGACATGTTATCATTGATGCAATAGGTGTTTGAGGACAAGAAAATTAGTAGAGATCCTTGATCGAGTGAACTATGTTTGTCTGAGTTAATGAAGTTCAGGTAGAGGCCCAGTAGGCACTCGTCATGTCCTTTATTAGATAACTATGTTTTGGATCGAATAGGTGTAGTCTATAGGAATGCCCTTGAAGATTTTGATTGTGTGATAAACTATTATGGACTTTCAAGATTTGAGGAAAATATATTCTTAGACTAAGACAACTTTTGTGAAATTTTTAATTTTCATAAATTTGTAAACATTTCTCTAACATCTTTATCAAGATAAGTAGATTTTTAATTTTCCATGTTTTTATTGTGTTAAATCTTATTTAAACATTTTTCAGACTGCTTTCAATTAAATCATATTTTCCTAATTATTTTAAATATTTTATATGTTTTGTTTGTGTTATATGTTTTTGTCAACTTCTTCTTAATTGTTATCAATATTTCTTTCTAAAATTATCTATTATTTTTTCTCATGACAAAGGAAATTTAGTTATACTCTCAATTTAGTGGCAAATTTCATTACGCAGAACAAAATAATTTGGAATTTTACCTCAAACAACTGTATTATGTTTAAAAGTCATAAAAATTAATTTATGTACTCCAAATTATTTTCCTCAATATTTTTTTCATGTTTCGATTTTAGATAGCCATAATTAAAGTAACCAAGGTATATTGACAATAAGGATTGATGTTATTGATGTTCTGCTTGAGTTGGTATGATATATTGACAACAAGGATTAACGTTCTAACAGAGTCAATTTGACAACATCAATCCGATCATTTGTTAGCATTAATTAATATATTGTACATTCCTAAATATTTCAACTAACAATTTTTGTATTTTTGTGTTATATCACATCATATTGCGTTAGAATTAGTACCAATATTCAATTCATTCATGGAAGTTGGAAAGTACATGAAAAGCAAAAACAACTACATACAAACATAGCATACAAATCCAAGAGGGACGAGCATACGGGTCAACGATTAAGTTTTGATACCATATTGCATGAAAAAATAAAAGAAGAAAAACAACATAAAGAATTACAGGGCATAACAATTTACTTTATAAACAATAGAAGATGTTCATCAAAACTAAGTAGCTAGCTTCCTATTTAGTGATAAAAAAGAATATGATATGAGCCAAAAGTGTCATGATTCAGTTATGCATCTACTTTTATACCCAAATCTAGTGATTCTACAAAGCCTAACCTATGGAGACTAAAAATAAAAGTTTCAAATTACCATATCAAAACGTAACTGATTGAGTGTACCTTCAAAATGTATGGATAAGTACATGTGTTTTAACCTGATTAAGAAGCATCTTTTATTGAGATATCAGTTGAATGCTGCACAAATATGTTCCAATTAACAACTAGCTTTGTACGATACCTTTATAATTTGCTTTGCTAGTCATTTCAATTTGAGTGAGATTTTATTTACACTTAATATTTCACATTGTACATTTACCATCATAGAATTACAAATTAATTATTTTAGAAGTAATAACATGATAAGCAAAAAGGACCGTAAAAATTACACAAGGATGTTCTTTGAGTATCGAGTTGAGTAAAGTCAATTTAGCTAAAGCATAGCAAACAATATAAAATGCCACATTATAAAACCTTATTAACTATAGTAATAATTGCATCATAAATACATAAGAACTTCTTGCTAACAACACATCATAAAAATTTATAGTTCCAATGTTAAGGGCACAAAATTGCAGACTTGACTTCAGCAACATTTCAAGAGCTCATGTAAATCTCTCAATTTGGATAAGTGAACATAAACAAAAACTTCGGATCAGTGAGCATAACTAAAATCTTGATCACAAGCACTACAAAATGCTATTGGAAGTTGAATCTAGACAACATAAGAGCTAATAATCAAAGAAAAAACATTCTACCAAGTGACACTATCCCATAATTCCATATCCACATATTGCAATCGCCATCATCTGAGAAATGACCAAGCTGAAACCATCAGCAATTGAGTCCCAAATTTCATTAAGACAAACACACCAACATTAACACCTAAAGGTCGAGGAGAGGTCATAAATCATTGGAATTTGTCTGTATTAGCATCTACTTGATAGCAAATTTTGAAAATAAAAGAGAAACAACCCATATTAAGTGAGTGTCATCTGGTTACTAATCCTTATCAAGCTATGACAAATAACAATCACCAAGAGAGAACTCAAAGATCACAAGAAAGGTAGCTTTGCATTTAATATTCCATTTAAAATCACAAAAATATTTAAAGATGGACATTTGTCTTCATGATTTCTTACTTCTTGAGATTCTCTTCAATTTTTTTTAAAAAAATTCTGACCTAGTTCCTAGCTCAGAGCAACATTAACATAACCAAAAAAACTGATAGCACCAACACTTGAGAGTAAATAAATCTAAATCACCATTGTTGAAATTGTATGACACTCAATGGTTATAACCAATCATACAGCATTTTAGAAAATGATAGTAGCTACCCATGATATCTTCACTTCTTGTTGTTGTTGGTACAATGAACAATCTGAATCTTGAATGAGGCAAATACACAGAGATGCACAAATTACTAAATATGGCATGTCACGTAAAACTAGATAACTGACATCAATAAAATATTTCCTATATAAGATTAGAGAATGGACTACATAACAGTAGAAAAAAAATATCTCAGATAGATTTATTTTCTGAATTTCTATATTCATGACCAAGGTCTGCAATACCGAATTATACCGCCCGGTACGGGCGGTACATACCGATACGCAGATCGTCCGCTACCGGGCGGTACATTCAAAAAAATCTCGTATCGAACAATACGATGTAATATCGAGCGGTAACGGTCGATTTCGATCGTTACCACACTGTAGCAGTGCTACAGTGCTCCAACGGTCGTTACCACACTATAGCAGTGCTGCAGTGCTCTAATGGTCAATTTGACCGTTGGAGCCCTTTCTCATTCTATTTAAGTCATTCTTCTCCCCTATTTCATTATACTCTCTTAAACTCTCTCTCAAACTTTTTTTTCTCTCCTAAACTCTACAAAACAACGATTTATGAATTCAATCGAGACTAATTTGGGAAGATTAAAAGGAAGAGCTTTTTAATCAAGAGGTATATATTCGATTTCTTTAATTAGAGAGTAATTAAGATCTTTAAGATTATGATTAATGTGTTTCATGCATATTAAATATTGAATAATATTTATGATAGTAAAATAAGTTTAATTAAGTTTTATTAAAGTTATTTAATGTTGTGATTAGTCATTTTAATGATGATTTAATCGAAATTTATTCGATTTTATATCAATTCAATGTCTTTAATACCTATTAGGGTATTTGTCATGTTCATAGTGTTGAAAGAGACGTAATTAGTGAAAAATTAACTATGTTAATCGTATAATTAGTGTAGATAAATGATGATTTTATCATAATTTAAATCATATTGGATTAAAATTACATATTTGAATCATATTGATCCCATTGACCTCCAATTCTACAACGAAGATTCAGAGCCAATGTTAGATTGGGTGGAGACCCGTCATTCGTTTTGGTGATAAAATCAACAATAAGGTATATCTACATATGTAATTATTTAATTAATTTGAATTTTAGAGTTTATATTGTAATAAAATAGTCTAACAATTCAAATGATTTTTCTGTAGATATTTCAATCTATAACGGGCTGAAATACGAACCTCAAACAAAACTACCTCAAAGCCCGAAAAAGATATGTGATACTATTCTTACCTAATTTACATTGATTTTGCTAAACTTATACTATTACTATATTTATTTATAACTTAAAAACCCTATCCTAACTTTTTTTTTTATTTTCAGGTATTTTCGGAGGGTTTAACGGACTGAAATTAGGTGTACCGCTCGGTGCACCTTAGGGTACCGATCGGTACACCGTACCGTACCGTACCGAGCCCAAGTCGAAACACCGGTACGGTACGATATTACGAACCTTATTCATGACAACCAAAGCAATAATATACTCCTAAATTCTAGACATCTAGAAATGCATACTTAGAGCAATGAGGAAACTATTTGCTGCCTCATGTTCAAATGTGGGAAAAAAAACAATTTTGAAAAGTGGAGCCAACAACTGAAAGTCCAACAGCTAATCGTGCGAAGTCTTTAAGTGACTCATCAACAGCGAAGGTATTATGTTCAGTACCTTTACATGCAAATCCAACAAGGTAGGAAAACCTATATTATTAATATGATAAATTGTCAGTTTTTAAATGATAAAATGATTAGTTAAATATCAGCTACAGAATATATAGTCAGAATAGTGCAAAGTGGAAAACACACAAATAAAGGAGAAAAAATAAAGTCTAAAGGAATCAAAATGTGTCTAAAAATATTATCAATGAATGATCTATAATAAAGAGAAGTATCTAAAATGCAATTCCAGAATTTGATAGGTCTTTTTTTTTCTTTCTTACGGAACAGAGAGACTAATAGAAGTCACAATTCTTTGTTAGTAATGAGTAATGACAACTAATTTGTTCGAAAAATTATGGAATGTTATTATTGATGAATAATATAACAAAAGGAGAAAAAACAAAGTCTTAAGGAATCGAAACATGTCTAAAAATATTATTGATGAATGATCTGTAATAGAAGAGCAATATCTAGAATGCAATCCAGAATTTGATAAGATCTCTTTTTTTCTTTCTTACATAACAGAAAGACTAATAGAAGTCACAATTCTTTGTTAGTAATTGTAACTAATTTGATAAAAAGATTACAGAATGTTAAGAGGCAGGCCAGAAGTTAGACAAGAAAGAGAATTAATTAGTGCAGTAGACTTTTCAATGATAAAATTTGAGAAACCACCATAGATACTTTCTAGTAAAGGAGTAACCAAAATATTCAACAAAGAAAGGATACTTGAACCTGATTCTCAAATTCCAGTAAATGAAACATCAATGCTCTAAGTCTCTTTGTCCCTGAATGATAAAAAAAAGCAATGTGTCTTGATCATAACATGAATGAAAGGTAAGCCTCAACATATGACTGAAGCATCAAAAATGTCAATCTATGAGAAAATTGTTGGAGGTGAAATATCTTTAAGCATGAAACAATTTGCAAACAACTTAATCTATAATCAGTGACATTAGGCAAAATCTCATTGTATGAAGCTGAAAATATTGACGGTTATGAATAATAGTAGACATTTGTTATAATATTGACAATTATGGAAAGACCCTTACTGTAAATTTATGGAGGAAAAGGGGAAAAAGAGGAAAAAATATGATGGAACTTAAAAATGGTGTCTATATTCCTTCTTAAAATCCATATGCAGGCTCAACAAAAAAATAACAGATGACTTCTAAGTTTTTTGCAAAACTAGTTCACTTAGTATATCACTAAAATGCATTGAAGTAATTCTTGGAATAATTGAACTCTTCAAAACAATTTGAAATATTTCATTAAGAAGTTTAGAAAGCACAGAAAAAGATGGGAGGACCAATTCATTAATTCAAATGAAGGAAACGTGTGTGTTTAAGTTGAGCTTCTAGTTCGAATGATACATTGTCCAAAGATGTAACATTCAGTCTTGCGAGTTCTTCCGGCTTTCTTTCATTTTGTTAGTTCATTTATGACAAACAATGTCTAGCATATCAGCTTGGAGATTTTATATAAAGTCGTCCACTTTTGGAAAAAAAAAGTAAACTAGTTGTTCATTCATGTTACAAATTCTCTCAAATTTATATTCAAAGTGTGAGGCTTCAAGTCAAACACTAACAAGCACCTAGTAGAAGGATCTTTTATGGATGGCTCCACATCAGGTACGAAATATTCAGACCATTTGAAACAGAGGGGAGAATAACAAAATTTGACCAGTATGAATAATTATTATTTTGGATAATAAGGGTGAGCTAACCATATGCGCATCAATAAAAAAATGCATAATTTCACAACATAAAACTGATTTCTAGTTTTATAATTCAAACACCAACAACCATTAATCAAGAGAAAAAGAAGGTTGTATATGCACCTTCCCCATGTTGCAAAGGGTGCACGCACCGTTGGCCATGAGCTTCACTGCAACTTCTTGTTTGTCTCGATCAAGCTCTGGAGCTTTCTGAGGATCATCAATCTCCACCGCATTAGCCTTGTCCATAAGGCCAATGATAGTTTACAAGATATATATGATGATGGCAAGGGGCACAGAGGTAGAGGTGTTGGAAGGGATGGTAACTTTGGTGATGGAAACTTCAAATGCTTACCCAATATTCAATTTGTCTCTCCATTACAACCAACAAGATCATGAATAGATTATTAAAAAAAATGATGACTTAAATAAATCAATCGGAATTATCGTGTCAAATTCAAACTTGGTACCACATGTGATATTACTGGAATCGCAATAAATAATCACAACCGCTACTGCTACCTTAATCTCAGTAAACAAATAGGGAAGTTGGAAACAAGAAATATCAACTCAAAGGTCGGTGTTATACTTACAAAGGCAAATTTCAGATATAGTGCTTGGATGCTGAAACTTGTGGTAAATGACCACAATAGCATAATTGAAAAAATACTGAAATAGTAGCCATGTCATTAATTGGTGAACATTTATATGAAACATAGCAAGCTTGTCTATCAAGCTCATGAACATTGCTACCACTCTGCTACAAATACAGCTGATTCAGCAAGATAAATCCAAATCGAAACCTTTAATGAAGATCTTGTTAATCGGAAGGACCCGAACTACTCCACTATCACTATAATGAAGCATTTATGAACTGTTGGTCTAGTAAGCTAACTTACAAACTTTAGAACTGCATTATATCCCATTTGACACCATTTTTCAAGCCCTATCTTAGGATCAGAAGTGTATCTATGTTGCAGAAGACATAATCTATTCATGGAAAGACATATAAATTTGATATTTTTGTTTATTTCACAGGGAAAAACATAATAAACAGAATTACAATGCCTCACCTTTATCAAGCTCAAAGATTTATTTGTTTGGTATCTCTTTACTATTATGGTATATACTGTGGTTTGCAGTTCTCTTAGGTTGAATAACTGCTTTCTACAGAAATTATGACACATCTTACTAAAAACAAAAAATTTTAGGCTTCGATTTCACTCTTGAACTTATCTTTATTTTCGAAAAATTTCAAATTGAAAATTATTCATTTCATGAACAGTTTTTTAAACAATATCTGAGTGGTTGATCAACAGTCTTTTGATTGTCAAACACAATTCTAGTTTTACAACTCCACAATTTTCTAAATTATTTCACCCTCTAAACAAAATCCTGAGATGCTTTAGTATCTTTGTATATGCAAATAAACATAAAAAAAATACTATTTCAAGTGAAATGAAGTACTCCGTAGTGAAATAATATCTACACCAAATAAAAGTTTTCACGGGTTCTAGAATGGTCCTAAAAGAACATAAAAAATCTGAAGGCTAATGGATATTTTAGGGAACCTTTAGTCACCCAAAAAATAAAGACATAAGAAGTTACATCTTAGATCAAAATTATGCATAGATCTCTTAGTTGTTGAATATGATTATAGTTGTGCAACACCATAAGTTTCCATATTTTCACCCTCTAAGCAAATCCAAAGATGCTTTAATATCTTTGTATCTGTGAATAAAGATTTAGCAAAGACACCATAGCAAGATTTTAAATTCATCATGTGAAAGTACTTTGATCTGGCAATAGAGCTACACAGTTCAATCTTCAAAGTTTCTTAATGGTCCTAAAAGAATATAAAATTTTGAAGTTCAACTTATATCATAGGAAACCTATAGTTAGAAAAGAAAAAAGAAGCATAGGGTCATAAGCAATTACCTCTTATAATGCATAGATCTCACGATTGTCAAACACACTTCTAGATATGCAATGTGATGTCTTCATGTGATAACTAGGCCATATTGAATGTTATAAGAAATCTCAACTAAAAAAAAATGGAAAAGGAAATCTGAAGTTTGTTATACGGTTCAATCTTCAAAGTTTGTTTTGGCAATGTGATATCTTCATGTGATACTTAAGGCCATATTACAAGTGCTTTGTTCTGGCAATAGAGCTACACAGTTCAATCTTCAAAGTTTCTTTATAGTCCTAAAAGAATATAAAATTCTTAAGTTTAACTTATATCATAGGAAACTTATAGTCAGAAAGAAAAAATAGAAACATAAGGCCATAGGCAATTACCTCTTATAATGCATAGATCTCTCGATTGTCAAACACTCTTCTAGGTGTGCAATGTGATGTCTTCATGTGATATCAAGGCCATATTGAATATCATAAGAAATCTGAACTCAAAAAAGAAAAAAAAACAATAAGCATCTATCAGTTTGATCTAATTATGCATGATTAGCATACACAACAAAATATATAGTCTGCACAAAAATTCTCAAACAAAAATGAGACAAAGATAGTAACTTACAAAAAAGAAACACGAGAGAAGCAAATTAAAATCACTTTAAACCACATAATTAGATTATAACAATTGGGCAAAAATTATAGACCACATGTTTCATCAATTGGGCAATAATCATATCGATAACTATGAAATGATAAACAATAAATAGGAAACAAAAATCAGACTCATAGCTGCAATGATAGTCATGTTGTAAATAAGCCTACTAAAATGCTGTAAAAGGCTGTAAGGTTTCTAACTTACCTTAGGCGGTTGCGCTCATATTTGAAGATCTCGAATCCATGCACTTGTATGAAAATGTACTGCCTCTTTGACACCACGAAACTTCCCATCGCAATGTTACCAACAACAGATCTTCATGCCAAGCACTAGAGAAGTCTTCCATTTGGAATCTTAATCATTTCCACCTATCCACCTTTTCATCTTATGATGACATTAAATTGGGCAAAGGGCAGTTCAGGTTTTGTTATTTTGGGAGTCTCAAAGATATTCCAAAACTTGACTGTCTCATCTGCTGCTGCAGAAGCTACTACACCTCCCAGTGGACTCCCAGCCAAGGAAAGAACCCGGGATGAATGACCGGAAACCTCAGCCACTCTCGTCATGGATGGGTAATTCCACAAGGTGAGTTGATTGTTCGGCGAACCATGGGAGGTCAGTAATTCAGATTTGTTTTTGTCCCATAGCAATGCACAAACTTCAGAGCCAGCATCAATCGAGTTCAAGCAAGCACCGTTAACGGTGTTCCAAAACTTAACGCAATGATCATTGCAACCTCCACCAGAAGCCAGCAGGTTGCTCCGAGTTGGGCACCAATCAACGGCCTTCACAATGGAAGTGTGGCTGCTGATCCTGTGAAGCCATTGACGTTGACGTGGATGGTCACTTGAGACAGGCATGCAGGCATCCCATATGTGCACTAGTTTGTCCTGCCCTCCACTCGCCAAATACCGCCCTGACAACACGGACCATTTAAGACTACAAACTCCACGCCGATGCCCATTATAGAAACAGATGAACATGTCATCCTTTCTAAAGTCATAATCAACAACAGTGCCATCAAATCTTCCGACTGTCAAGATTGAATTACTTCTCCACGCAAGTGACAACACAGGGGCCTGGTTCTCATCTTCCATCCCATCCACGACATGTCCTGTTGCTGGATCAATCAGGGATAAATCTGAATTGCCAAATGCGACAGCAAGAACTGCACAGTCTGGCGACCAGCGGATGCAAGTGATAGGTCCTCTGTCTTCTACGGGTTGTAGAAGCTTAGTCGACTCTTCTGCAGCGTCCCAGAGATACACTGCGTCCTCAAGGCCAATCGCCAACACATTATTGCTTCCCCAGTCGAGGAGATTCAAAACATTATCATCCAACAAGCCGTGGATTACCAAAACCCTCTCTGGTTCTTTAGGGATTCGCCTCTGCTGCTTCTTCTGCGGCCGAATGGGCTCGTCAAACTCGGGCAGCTTGCTGGCCGACGCTTCAGGTGCAGTCTTGAAAGCGAGGATACGAGACCTGTTCTTCAAAATGCACTCGTCAAGAAGCTTTTGGTACGCCACGCTCGATGGGGATTCCCTCGAACCATCACGCTGCGGTCTCGAAGGCCCCGTTAGGGCAAAGCGTGCGTAGTCCATGTCCATCGCCGACCGGAACGGGATGAAGCGGTCGTACTCCACACGCCTAGAACGCGAAGAAGACATATTTTCCAATCGAAACCAGAACGAGACTGGCTAGGTGACGAAAAACGATCGAGAAAACCAGAAAGATCGATCTTCCCACAAGAAAGTCGACAACCAAGAATCGATTAAAAGAACCCCAAGACCAACAAAATTTCTGAACCCTAATCAAAATTTCGACGGATGAAGAACCAAGCGAAACGAAACAAGAGAAAAAAAGAAAGGAATGAGATCACCGCAATAAAAATCGAAGGGAAGGACCCTCGCAGCTGTGCCCGTTCGTGTTCGTCGGAGAGCAGTTCCGACCTTCGCAGAACGACGAGATCGCCGAGAGTCGAGAGTCGAGAGCCGAGAGCCGAGAGCCGAGAGGAGGAGAGCGCGCGAGGGGAGAGAAGTTGTTGTGATTGCAACAGAGTGGGCCCTCGGTTATATAGATGCCACCCAGCCCAAGCGTTACATTCTAAAATCGTTCCATTATATTTACCCAATCTACGTAGCGGGTAGTTTGACTTCACACCGTTATATACAGCTATCATCTACGTTAAATTTGGTGTACCTTATTCTTTTAGAATTTGTATGTTAAAGAAACAAGACGTGACATTTTTTTATTAATATAATGAGATTTGATATTCTTTTATTTGTCACTAAAAAAGAAGATTTTTATTTTAGGATATTTTAATTTTTAAATAATATCTATAAACTGATAATATTTTTATTAATACACTAGGTTTTGAGTCTCAAATTATAATATATCTTATTTTTTAATTTTAAATTTAGTACAATATTCATTCACATAAATTATGCATCTAATTAACCCAACAAAAATCAAATAGTGAACAATTAGACAAAACTAGAAGTAAATGCTGACCATTCTCAATTTAGATGATAAATAGTTAAATGCTTGAATTATTAAGAAAATATGACAATTAATCATTTTTAATTATATTAATTTATTATTATTATTCTAACCAAAATTCATTGAAAGTTCATCTTAAATTGTTGGAGCAAAACAATGATATACAAATTTTGATGAAGAAACAAATAAGATATTAAAATAATAAAAATATAAAGATAAAGTTTAGAAAGAACTTAAAGACATGTAATCAATGTCTTAATATGAAAAACTCATCCTTACATATCGGATTGATCGAGATTCTAATCTCAATATTTAATCCATCTTATCTTTGTGAATATAAATAAATATTATCATAGAGTTAGTTAATTAGCCTCTCTTAGCATATCAAGTAGCAAAATAATAATAATAATAATATTTTTTAAAAATAAAGAGGAGAAATTGTATTGAAATATGAATTAATAAACTATAACCATTTACAATTCTATTTATAGAGCCTAAAAAGCATCCTAAATGTCATAACTGATATTATTGTAAGAGATATCCTTTCATTAAAATATCTTTTATGCATATCAAGATTATCTTTACATAATTTTAATTTTTAAAATATAATACTAATAAAATTATATTTATTTATAAGATAAGATCATTGGAAAAACTTTTAATTTTTTTCTTTTTACCTGGAAAATGATGACTTCACTAGATTATGTAAAAGACTGAGATACTTTTCTCTCCCTTTATCAAAAGAAAATAGAAAAATATCAATAAACCAAATACGACTATAATGATATATTAAATAATAAAATAATACTTTTAATTAATATCTTAATAAATATAGTATGAATTATTAAAAATATAATAGTATTGTCAAGAAATAATCATATAGGTTGTTGTTATTAGATATCAATTTAATTTTCCTTAAGTCATTTTTGCTATTTTTGACATAATTTTGATTAAAATGTGTTAGAACGGATAAAAGAGCAAAAAAATTAAATTAAATTTATAAGTTATGAAATCCATAAAGTAGATTAGAAAATATTTATAAAGAGTATAAAAGAGTTTATAAAAGGTAGAACCAAAATATATGAGATACATTGTTCTTAAAATAGATTCCACTACTTCATAAATTTATAAAATTATTATAATTTTATTTAGCTAAGGTAATTAAACTCCAAATCAAAAACATTCTACATGAAACTTTTATAAATATTTTGTAGATTGTTTCTGTTTTTAAAACTTTGATAAAAATTTATTGGTTTTTTTACCTTTTCATCACATTTTAACTTGATATGTTAAGAGAACTATTTAGACTTTGGATCACTTAAAAAAAATATATATTATTATCCACTTAGAATACTCTTTAAAAGATCCATAATTTGTGAAAGAGGTTTTGGGGGAGATAGATATAAGAGTATTATTATTAAATAAAAGTAGAAAAAATATCATTTCCAGAATTCTTTATTACAAATGATCATTAAATTAAAACTAGGATGCTTTATAAAGTGATATAATAAGCACTAAAATTAGAATGTCTTATGAAAAGATATAATAAGCCATGTAGAAGTTTTTGTTGTACAAAGCTGATTGCTAGCTTGTATGAGTACATTTTGTGATCATTGGTATTCTTTTATATTACAAATAATGTTATTTTTATCATAATATGAACACCTAGAAAAGAGGAAAAAAGATGATCATATGAAACTAACCAGAGCTTATCCAAGTAAGATTTTCTTTTTAGGCAAGATTTTGATTTTTTTAAATAAAATAATTGAAGGTAAAATCCATCAAACAAAATTACATATGTAACAAAAATCATCATACCACCTAAAATGGTATAAAATATATTATGCATACTAGTCTAGATGTGGATCAGTATGCGAATTACTTTTGTTTTAAGTGATATAATCTAAATTATATATGAAAACCTTAGAATCACCATATTTCTCATTATGTTGTCATTGGATGGTGCTTACCCATTAGCCATCATTTCTCTCTTTGGTACATACTCTCTTCTTATCCTTCTCTTCTTTCTTCATGTCATTTCTCACTACTTTGTCTCCTCTTCCTCCTCCCTCCTTTGATCCATCTTCTTTCTTCTTTCTCCTTCACTGCTTCCTCTTCTTCCTTCTTCCCAATCCAACACAAATTGATATAGGACAAAAGCATATTATTGGATTCTCTTATATTAACAACTACATAAATGCTTTTATGTTCAACGTGACCTCTTTTGAGTTTGGCTTCTCAAATTGGATTCTCATATTATTGGATACTTCAATCACCATCATTTTGTGTTTGTCCAATGATCTTATATAGTATAAGGTTTATATATTTTATTTTCATATACAAAATATTTAAAAATATTAAGGCCATATATAAGATGTTTAAAAATATTAAGAAAGACTAGGTTAAACAACATAATTATTCCATTTATTTATAGTCATAGCTTGAAATATCCAAAAGAAAATCCATTAGAAAAATATATTTTCTATTAGTAACTCATTGCAAAATTACCATCATATTTGGTATATTTAGATGCTTTCTCTATTTAATATTTATTACTTAAGAGGAGTCTTGTCTAAGTGGAATTAGAATACTTTGGGTGATATTAATGCCAAGGTTGATATTAATAAGTTAGAGCTTCTAGATGTCATTGCTATTATCTTAAACAAGGATGTTATAGAGTTAGGATCCCTTTATAATCACATTCAGACTCTTACTATGTATGTTTACCTAAAGACTTGGGTTAAGATCAAGTTTAAATAGATTCAGAACGAGGATAAGGATATTAGATTTTATCATAATTTAATTATTGATAGATATAAGTAAAATTTTATTCATAATATTCAGAGTGACCAATAGTATATTTATCAACCTGAGCTTATCTCTCATAAATTCATCTCCTTTTATTCTCAATTTTGTGGAGGGGATATGAATAAGCCCTTTTTTTTATTTTAATTCTAAATCCCTTTAACCTAATTGAATAGTATTCTTAATGATCAAGGTTCTGAGTTAATTAGATACTTTAACAAATATAAAATATGTAAGTTTCTAGGTCGTTCGACTTTAGTAAAAATCTTGGGACTGATGGGTATACTTTTATATTTTATCAATACCACTAAGATACTAAAAAAGATTATCTTATTGAGGCCTTTAATTAATTATATTTTCATGCCTTTTTGTTGGTTGATTAGGCTAGAACCTTCTTTGTCTTCATCCCTAAATATTTAATTCCTAGAAAAATTTTATATTTTTCATCCCATTTTTGTAGGTAATGTGGTATATAATGTTTTGTCTAAGCTTTTGGCTTCTCATATCAAATCTCTCTTGAATAATTTGTTTGATATTGAGTAATCAATATTTCTCTCGAGTAGAAGTATTCATGATAATATTTTGATAGCTTAAGAAGTGATTCATTCTACATTTGAAATAAGGGTAAGAGTCCTTTAGTTATGTTTAAAATTGATCTTGAAAAACAATATGATCGTCTTTCTTGGGATGTCAGTTTTTGCATTTATACTCTTTTAAATTATTTTATATAATTTCTGTCTTGGATTAAAAATTATATTTCTATTTATATTTTTTTATATCTTATTAATTGTAAGGGCTCAAGGTATTTCAAGAGCAATAGGGGTATTGGGGACTATTATCCCCATATCTATATATCATTGTGGCACAAATCCTTTCTTGCCTATTTCATAAGGCTATTGAAGATAAGTTGCTCACCCTATTTAAATTTAAAAATATATCTGTTTCTCTCATATTATATATGCAAATGATATTTTGACATGCTTTAGGGTGAATAAAAGATTTTGCGAAACCATTAAGGATAATCTCAAGGCTTATGAGACTCTTATCAATCAACTCATTAATCTTAGTAAATATGATTTTTTTTTTCTCGTAGCATGAGAGTTGGTAAGAGACATAATGTCCATTCCTTTAATATCAAAGTGAGAAAGTTCTATTTTAAATACCTTAGTCCTATGATTATCGCTCATAGAATTCTCAAATCACCCTTTGATATTATGTTGAAGTCTTAATGGTAAGATTGATTCTTGGAATAGGTCTAAGTTATCCTAGGCTAGTAGGTGTTAGGATCATAATGACACTAAGAGGGGAGGGTGAATTAGTATTACAGTAAATTTCAATCGATTTTAAAGGTCCATCAATAAATCCATATTGGAAATGAAATTAACAAAAAATATGAGTAAAGGTTGTGAGTAAAGTAAATTAGTAAGTAACAACAAATCAAAATTAAGAGAAGTAATACAAATCGATTTATAGTGGTTCAATCTTTCCGACCTATATCTACTCTTGATTTCTCTTTCGTCGAAGCTATTGGCTTTCACTACTGATCTTTTTTCCAATGGATGAAAATCAACTATCATTATTATAGCTTTTATCCTTTTAATAGGCTTATGAGAGAACCTCTATACTCACTCTTTTATAATATCTCTCATCTCCTATAACTCAGAATCACCTCTAAACTCAGAGAAAGAGACTCAAATAATATCCAAAGAGAGAGCTACAACTCTTCACCAACTCAGAAATTGATGCTCCATCAACCAAACCTTAGTGGGCTATTTATAGGCCCCAAGAGGCTTAAAAAATGGAGCCAAAAAATTTAAATCCTTGAAATTTTAAGGCATAGGCGGTACTATCGTTGACACATGGTAGTACTATCGTTATAACTTTTGATATTACAATTTTAGACTTTTGGACAATACAACTATCATAATTTTTAAATATTAAGTAGTATCACCATCAATATAGGTGGTACCACTACCAGTAGCATTGACAAATATTGTTTTGTGCTTATCGGTTGACTTAAGTGGTACCATCGCTTGGGCCTAGCAGTACCACTGTCCGAGCCAACTCAAGTCCATTATTTTAGCCTTCTAATAGGCCTAATTTAACCTTAGTCAAAGCCTATTGGCTTTATTAACAAGTTGGCATGGTTTTGGCCCAATCCTAACTTAGTTTGACCAAAAAGACATCAAACAAGACTTTAACAATTTAACAACATATCCTGTATAATACTTTATTTTGGCAAGTCGTCCAATCTTTTGATACTTTATTTGAAACTCCGGCATGTCACCCTTTCCATCGACATATTGCTTGATCCATTGGCATGTCAATTTTTCTACGATATCTGATATTTTAGCAAAATATCTGATCCTTCTAGCAAGATGCCTAAACTTATACCATAAAGTTCAATCGTCCAACTCTATGCCCAATGTCCAACATAATACTTTTCTTAGCATAATTTTTTATTCTCCTACTTCGACAATTTGCCCTTCATAGTTCAAGTCTTTGGTCGATATATTTCCTATGTCGCTTCTCTCAAAACTATATTAATTTGTAAACTCATCAATTGATTTTATTATCAAAATATAGAATTGGATCACCCTTATTATTATTTTTTAAATATAACCCTTTTTCATGTTTTAAATGTCTTGATGCTTAAGAAAGTATTTCAGAATATTATATTAAGGATTTCTTAAAGTAGAACTTTAATAATACTAATGGCTTTATCTAATTTCCTAGGATATTATTACTCTCCCCAAACAAGATGGTGGTTAGCGCATTCATTTGACCACTACTAGTCTTGCTCTTCAAGTGAAAAAGAGTTTCTATAGTGTTGAACTAGGAGTCCAATCTTTAGGTCAAAGTTATTACTGTTAAATGACATTATTTCCCCTTAGAAGCATGTTAATTCTTCTCTTGTTAATTGTTGTTGGAGTCTTTTTCTCTACATTTTCTCCATGAGGGTTTATCTTTTTTCATCCATGATAGTATTTTTATTAATGTGATGCATGATAACTGATTATTTGATATCCCTCTTTTATTGAAGCTAACATTTATAAATATGGATTTCAACTTTGAAAATGTTATAATTTCTACTTTGATTTAGGGTTTGTCTTTTTAGGTATTAAACCCATTTCGAATGGTATATATCAGTCTATATTAGTATATTAACACATGGTATGCTGGTGGTGTATACTGGGGGTTTGGCGAGAAAGAAAAAGAGAGAGAAGTGGAAGGGAAGATATCGAAACAGAGAAGGAAGTTGGAAGGAAGAAAGAGGGAAGAAGTGGTGAAAGAAGAAGGAAAAAGAAGAAAGATGATAAGGAGAAAAAGAATAGTAGTAGTGTACTTGGGAAGCTACAACATTAGTAGTACTGGTGAAGCAATAATATCATCGAAGCGGCAAAAGTAACAACAACAATATCTTACTTAATGTCGAAGTTGTAGTGAGAACAGTGATGAAGTAGCAACAGTAAGGCAGTAGCATCTTACACAAGAAGAGGGCTCGCATTTGTGATGGCGAGTTGGTGACCTCTTATGCGACAATGAAGCATGACGATAATAGTGACAAAAGCAGCAATGGCTAGATGACAACATCTTAAAGGAGAAGAGAGCTCGCATTCGTAAGTCGTAATCTCTTTTTTTTAACATTAATTTGGATAGGATCTCCACTATATCTTTGATTTTTTATTAAGTTAACTAAATCGCTAAAAATGAGATGGTCCGCATATTGGCTCACATCTGGACAAGTATATATCACCCATCCTATACCATTTTTGGTGGTACAATAAATGTTGGTTTGGTTAATAATTAATCATGGGATACATGTAAAATACTATCCTTATTTGGGTTAGTGGGTGGACCTTCGGTTATAAGGATTAGTATTCCCTTAGCCTCTATGATGATAGGAGGGTATGGAAGGCGCAACTATTAACTAAATTTGCTTATAGGTATTTAATAGGTTGCTCTAGTGACACTAGTTTGAGTAAGGAGTGTTAGGTGAGGCTATAGAAGGTTCTTATCCTCCCTAGAATTTAATTAATTTGTTAAAAATTGCTTCATCATAGGCTTCTTACCACCGGGAGATTAGCTAAGATTGGTATTTGTGATTTTAAACTGTGTGCGCTATTGTATGGGGAAGGCATGGATATACAGGATCACTTATTTTTTTAAGTGCAAATTTGCTTGTGAAGTATGGAGTGGGTATGGAGTGGGCTAGAGATTTTGGTATATCCTTTGCTCACAAGAATGATTAAAAACTTGAGGTTGAGAGAGGGGGAGAGCCTTACTAAAATCAGTTATTAATTATTGAGAGTCTTGATTGCCTGTGACATTTGGTTGATTTGGAAGGCCCAGGCCACCTTCAAATGAAGTTAAGGGATTAGCTTTCTCGATTCTGTCTAAGGGATTAGCTTTCTCAATTCTGTCTAAGGAATGTTTGGGGAACAATCAATTACTTATAACTTAGTCCAAACCCAATTATGGATGGTTTCAGTTTAATTCAGATGGTGCATTTAATATGCTGGATGGTTATGGTGGAATAGGATTCCTTCTTAGAAATAGTACAGGGACACATATGATGGTAGACTATCAATTTATCGAAAATCATATGTTGAAAACCTGAATAAATTATGATCAAATATGGGATTGACCTTGCGATTGAAGAGAGGGTCCCAAGTTGATAGCTGAATATGATGCAAAGTTGATTATTAAGTTCATTAACAAAGAAGAATCTCTTCATTAAATTGCTTAAAATGTATTTGGATTTTTATTTTGAGACTTCAAGCATGCATATTTTGTCATGTGTTTAGGGAGGAGAACAATAGTACTAAATGGTTAATACATTTTGCTCTTTGTTCTAAGTCTTCTAGCTTGTAGAGATTGGTTTGGTCACCTTGATCATTTTTTTAATATTCTAAGGAGTATATCGTAGCTTTTATTAAAGATTTATAATAATATATTATTTTATTATTATAGCTGTAGATATCAATGCAACGAAACATGCAAATAAATTTAGTAAATTTAATAGGCCACACAGTTAAATAAAATGATCATAATGTAAACATGATGTTTTTGGGTTTGCTTCCAAATTTGTTGCATAGCATTGCCAATGCCATATCTAACTTGCTCCAAATAACCTATAGCTTAAAGCAGGTCGACCAAAAGAATGTTACTAAGTATATAATCACTAACAGATGAAATATCATGCAATCATCAAAAGACATTATATTGTACAAAGCTGAATTAAGTCAACATCCTAAAATTTATTCAAATAGAAATAGACATTTCAGAGTACTTCATTTGTCCTTTAGAAGCTTTATATATAATCTGAAGTATCTAAATAAATAATCCTCATATATATAGTCATGTGCACCTATAAAAATAATTTAACACATATTATCAAATACAAAAACACACCAAATAAATATACAAGAGCACAAATATAAGTACACAAACTGAGAAATTAGAAACAAAAAGTATTATGATTCATAATTTTAATACAGTTCTTCGTAAGGAAAGAACAAACTGAGAATTAAAAACAAAAAGTAAAATTAAAAGTGTCTCACAAGATTTACTCATCATATTATGAATATATTTAAGCAATGTCACCTAGCAAAAATACATATTCAAGCATGATTCATAATTTCTATCTATACCGATGTTCTGAGTCTCGCTCAATACAGTATGCATACTAATGGTATGCTAGGACATATTGCCAATATGCCTAAAATGAGTTAAAATCCCTTTAAAAATATCTAAAAAAAAAAAGTTAGAATAGAATTTTTAAGATATATATAAATATAAATTTTGCATAGCTTTAGCAAAAATAATGTAAATTAGAAAATATTATCACATATCTTTTTCGAGCTTTGAGGAGTAGCCTTGTGGTATGTTTTAGATCATCCTTCCATTAATATTGAATTATCTAGTAGCTAAGGGGTATTGCAAAAAGTAAGGTGTTGATTATAACGAAACCTTCTCACCCGTAGTTAAGCTAAAATCCATTTGAATTCTATTAGCTATTGTAGTATACTATGATTATGAGATCTAGCAGATGGATGTGAAAACAATATTTCTTAATGGCAACCTCGAGGAGGAGGTGTATATTGTTGAATCTCGTATTTTGATGATGAAACTACTTGATATATGTTTATGATTTAATCTGTGTTTTGAGTGACGTAGGATGCTTCGATCAGGATGAGACAATTAAAGCAGCAACATCATGTTGTGCCGGAGGAACATGTCAGAAGATTGGACGTCGGGCCGGTGGATCGGTCGACGTATCGATAGAAGGCTTCGGGCCGTGGACTCGGGTATCGGGCCAAGAAGAGTGGGTATTATGCCAAGGATATTGGAGTTGCGGAGCCAACTGGCCGATTGGGCAATAGGCCGCATGAAAGGACGATGCGCCGAAGAATTGGACGAAGCGTCGATGGACCAATGACATACCGGACAACTTGGTTAATTGCTTAGGATTAATTGTCTCGATAGATGTTTTGTTTACATGTGCAGGATTAACTACGATGAAAGTAAGACATGCAGTAGGAGTTACGCCGGAGTCATGACAATGATCACGTTGGGAGTTCGAGAGCTCGACGGAAGTTCGGACAGTCGTCGGAGGTTCTGCGGGAACAAATCCGAGAAGTCCAGAAGCTTGCCAAAGGAGCTCGTCGGAACTTGCCAAGTGGATCGTCGCAGTCCAGGAGTTTGCCGGAAGTCCGCAGGAGCATCACCGAGTGTTCATCGGATGATCGACGGAAGTTCGCCGGAAACTCGCCGGAAGAAGCGAGTGACGCACCGAAGCAAGCTGCCGAATATGTCTTAGGAAATAATCGTAGTTAGCACTTTGATTAAGTTAGAAATGGGAGGTGATCCCATTAGCTTAATCCTGGGGCAATTGGGCCCCTGAAGAACTCAAATTGGGTCGAATGGTTCAACCCATTCGGACCCAGGTTGCTGTGGGAGGTGCAACCGCCCAGGCAGGGAGGTAGCACCGCCCAGGCTATGTCTCCCAGCGAGACTGGGTGGTGCAACTGCCCCATCCAAGAGGTGCAACCGCCCAGGGCTTAGTCTCCGAGCGAGACTGGGCGGTGCAAACTCCTCTGTCAGGAGGTAGCACCGTCAGAGCTCAAGTTTCGAGCTCTGCTAGGCGGTGCAACCTCTCCAGTCAGGCGGTGCAACCGCCTGAGCTCGGTCTTCGAGCTCTGGCAGAGAGGTGCAACCGCCCCTGACAAAGGTAGCACCGCCCAGAGGCTCAGTCTTCGAGCTCTGCTAAGTGGTGCAACCGCCCTAGTCAGGAGGTGCAACCGCCTGATCCCGGAATTCCGGGATTTGATCATTTTGAGCTCCAAATTTGAACTGGGTTGGGGCCTATAAATACCCCACCCATTCAGCACTGAAAAGATACAGACCTACACCGAATTCTTGATCTTTTTTGTGATTCTAAGAGCTCAAATTTGTGTAAAGTCCAAAAGTTCTCCTCTTTCTGTTCTTCAAGTCTTGAGTTGTAAAGAGAGGAGAGAAAGGTTCTGTAAGGGTTGTCTCCTGAGCCCGTCAAAAGGAGTGAAACTGTAAAAGGGCAGTTGGCCTTTGCCTATTGAAGGAAGGCCTCTAGTTGACGTCGGTGACCTCGTCGGTGGAGGAAGCCAAAAGTGGAGTAGGTCAAGACTGACCGAGCCACTCTAAATCTCTGGTTTGCTTTTATTTTGAGCAATTTATCATTACTGCAAACCTCCTACATAGCTACTGCTCTCTGCGCTTTTACGAACAAGTTTCTAAGTTTTGATCTTTCCGAATCTGCATTCAGACGTAAATCGGTGTTTTCGTACGATCTTTACATTGCAGTTTACATTTACGTTTTGATTCTATTTATAACTGCAAACTGTCTTCTACGCTTTTACGAACGAGTTTCTTTGCAGTTTACGTTTACGTTTTGATTCCATTTATAACTGCAAACTGCGCTTAGACGCAATCTGCGCTTAGACGCAAACTGCTCTTAGACGCAAACTGCGCTTAGACGCAATCTGAGCTTAGACGCAAACTGCGCTTAGATGCAAACTGCGCTTAGACGCAATCTGCATTTAGACGCAAACTGCATTTAGACGCAAACCGCATTTAGACGCAAACTGCGTAAACTGCGCTTAGACGCAAACTGTGTTTAGACGTAAATTGCACTTAATCATAAGTAATCTTAGAATCAGCTTTTGCATCAAAATAGTTTTTATCGAACGAACGCAGCTTTCATTTTTAATCGCTGAAAGATTTCCGCTGCACTAATTCACCCCCCCCCCCCTCTTAGTGCTCTCGATCCTAACAATTGGTATCAAAGCGGGGTATTTCTCATTTCGGATTTACACCCGAGAGAAATGGCTCTTCAAGAGGGCTTTTCGGTCTTTCGTCCACCGTTCTTTAACGGATTGGACTACACTTATTGGAAAACTCGAATGAGAGTTTTCTTGATTTCTCTAAATCTGGATTTATGGAATATCGTTGAAAACGGTTTTTAACTTCCCTCTAAACCGATGAACGAATGGTCGGATTTAGAGAAGAAGTATTTTTCTTTAAACGCAAAGGCTATGAATGCCTTATTTTGCGCTTTGGACAAAAATGAGTTCAATCGGGTTTCTTTGTGCGAAACGACTTTCGATATTTGGCGCACTCTTGAAATCACGCACGAGGGAACTAGTAGAGTCAAAGACTCGAAAGTTAATATTTTACTGCATGATTTCGAGCTTTTTCATATGAAACCAAGCGAAACCGTTGTTGACATGTACACTCGTTTTACGGATGTCGTCAATGGTTTAAAATCACTTGGTAAAAGCTTTTCGGATTTTGAACTCGTTAACAAAGTTTTGCGCTCACTTTCTAAAACTTGGGATTCAAAAGTAACTGCTATTCAAGAATCGAAAAACTTGAACCAATTTCCACTTGAAGAACTAATTGGTTCATTGATCACATATGAAATGACGTGCAATGCACGTGAAGAACTTGAGAACCACCTTCCAAAGAACAGGAAGGATTTGGGACATAGAACATTTGAAGACCACTCGAGCATAAGCTCAAGTGATGGTGAACTTAAACTACAAATGAAACAAAAATTAAAAAGTAAAAAGAACGGAACTACTTGCTTTGAACGCAAGAAGAAGAACAAAAATTGGGATGAATCGAGCTCATCCGAAGACGAGGAGAAAATCAACAAAGGCGAGGTGGCAAACTATGCCTTTACGCCTTTTGACGCTGAGGTAATCAAAATGCCTTTAATTTACTTTGAAATTACATGATGCTTAAAGCATTTTTCTTTTTTTTAATTTTCTTGAAAATTACATGTTTAATAATTTTATAATGAAAATACAAACAATTAGGAATCATGCTTATCATTCTAGTAATTTTGAAAATAATCATGAAAATTGCATGTTTATGATAAACAAAATGATTGTGATTAAAAATACCTTATGAAATCATGCTATATGTGGTTGAGAAGTAATAATGTGTATCATGTTGATTTCCATTGTTATTTCTCGATTTTGAGTATATGAAATCATGCTTAATTTGAAGTTATGATTAATGAGTATATATTTTTTATGTATGATGATTCTTGATTATCGATTTTCATGATAATAACAGTGGCTTTAAAAAATTGATGCATGTTTTCATAAATGAAAAGGCATGCTAACATGAAATCGATCACTTAAAATGAAACACTTAAAAAAGGGATAAAATATATTATCAATGAAATCATGAATCTATTTATGTTATAAATTTTGTGAGCCATAAAAATGATTTTGATGATTTAAATTTGAAATGAGTTTTATCAAAATCATGATCTTGATTTATCAAATTGAATGAATTGAAAATGAATGATGATTTTTGTCTTGAATGATTGTGACTTGTATTCCTTGTATTCATGATATGATTTTTATGCAATTCTTTGTATTCATGAAATATTTATCTCATCACCCAATTATTTCTTTTCAATATTCCTTAAGTGATGATATGAATGCATGAGATATTCATGAATTTATTTTGATGTATGCAAATGAGAAGTTTCGATCATGCATAGTAGGATGCAATGTGACAAATTAATACCATGATGATTTGAAATATTTATGATTTGGAATGATGCACATGCTTTTTATTATGATAATGTATGATGTATCATGAATGCTTAAAAAAATTAAAAAAAATAAATGTTTATATCATGTTAGATGGTTTTACATATTATGCATGATAAGCTATAGTGATGAGTGAAACAATGATTGAAATAATATAAATGATGATTTGGAATCATGCATATAATAATGAGTTTATATGTTTTGAAAATGTGCATGTTTTAATTTGAAAATATAATGATGCACAAATGAGATTGATACTAACATTTGTCATGATTTAAAAAATTGATGTAAAGGGTTTTTTCCCTTCTTTTTGACAATGACAAAAGGGGAGATAGCTAGCTTGCACAATTCAAGAAGAAAGCAAAAATTACACTTCTCAAAAGAGAAGAAATTGCTATCTTGAACATCACCAAGAAGTGCTATCTTGCAAATCTCAAGACACACAAATGCAATCATGCAAAATTTGTAATTTTGCACATCATTAAAATTTATGATGCTTTGGTGATTATGCATAAAATGTTATAAAATTCACTAGCTTGTATGATGTAGAACTTAGCTATATTGAACATCACTAAGGAATGCTATCTTGCCTATCTCAAGAAGCAAAATGTTAACTTGCACATCTAGCAAAAACTTATATTTCAAGAAGCAAGAGTTACTTTCTTGAACATCTCAAAATTGCTAGCTTGCGGGCCTTAAAATGTAGAAATTTTTTGCTAGCTTGTATATGGTAAACTTGCTATCATACTACCATGATGATGAGTATGCCTTATCTTCATGATTATATTTGAAAAACTATGGCAAAAATATGTCCGAATGATTAAACGTGTTAAAATTATTTTTCGGACTTTTTTGATTGAATAATCAAATCACTTGATTGCCATTATGATTTTACACAATTACTTGCCATGATTACATGTTGGAAATTATGTGCTTGAATACAAAAATTTCCATGATAATAAGCATGTTTTACCTTTATGATTGTAATTGAATATCTCTAGTAAAACCCTGTCCGAATGTATGAAAGTGTCAAATTTCATTTTCGGATTTTCTTGATCCTAACAATTGGATTTTCTTGATACATTATCCTCTTCCGAACTTAACAAGCATATGTCATATCAAGTTTAATTCACATCATTGATTTTTGACATATGGAATCATCTAGCAAATGCACTTATCATATGAAAAATATTTTTTGAGAAACATATTTGATGATTCCCTCTTATAAAAGGAAGATATTTTTACATACAAGTATTTGACTCACTTACATATCTTAATCCTTGCAAAAATGAAGTGTGCTTTAATATCTTATCGATTTGAACTTCACATATGGCTTTCCTCCTTCATGTAAAAAGATAACAAATAAAAAGGAAGAAGCATTAAAAGCTATCTCCATGTCATGTTTTCCTCGAGATGTTTGCATAATTGGTATTCTATCACTCACTGTTGGAAAATTACATGAACCAACTTATGGCATCGTACTTATATTTAAAATTTGCTTATATCGTTCTCCTTGTTGTTGATGACAAAGGGGGAGAAATATATAAATTGATACGATGAGTGCCATATTTGAAGAATATGAATAGATGTTATGAATGCCATATTATGATGAGATATCAAAAGCAGCATTCATATGAATAGGTGCTATGAATGTCATATCATGTTAAAAGATATCAAGAACTTGAATCGCAATTTTACATGTTGATATCTTACCATTTGATGATAGCAAACTTGCATGATGATAACAATAGATATTATGTTTTTCATGCAATGAGTTAAACTTATATCACAAACACTTGATTGTGGTACTTCTCCTTTTTGTTGATGACAAAGGGGGAGAAGTATGTTGATGACATGACATGTTATGCATAAGTTTATGATGACATGTTGCTTGGATTTTTTAATCCAAGAGTTTCTATCAATATGGCATATTGATAGGGGGAGTTTGTTTAAACTCTGGGAGTTAAGGTTAACTCCGTTTATGATGACATGTTGCTTAGATTTTTGAATCCAAGAGTTTCTATCAATATGGCATATTGATTGGGGGAGTTTGTTTAAACTCTGGGAGTTAATTAACTCCGTTTATGATGACATGTTGCTTAGATTTTTGAATCTAAGAGTTTCTATCAATATGGCATATTGATAGGGGGAGTTTGTTTAAACTCCGGGAGTTAAGTTTAACTCCGTCGTCAAGTGGTTGTCATCATAAAAAAGGGGGAGATTGTTGAATCTCGTATTTTGATGATGAAACTACTAGATATATGTTTATGATTTAATCTGCGTTTTGAGTGACGCAGGATGCTTCGATCAGGATGAGACAATTAAAGCAGCAACATCATGTTGTGCCGAAGGAACATGTCAGAAGATTGGACGTCGGGCCGGTGGATCGGTCGACGTATCGACAGAAGGCTTCGGGCCGTGGACTCGGGTATCAGGCCAAGAAGAGCGGGTATTGTGCCAAGGATATCAGAGTTGCGGAGCCAACTGGCCGATTGGGCAATAGGCCGCAGGAAAGGACGATGCGCCGAAGAATTGGATGAAGCGTCGATGGACCAATGACATACCGGACAACTTGGTTAATTGCTTAGGATTAATTGTCTCGATCGATGTTTTGTTTACATGTGCAGGATTAACTACGATGAAAGTAAGACATGCATCAGGAGTTGCGCCGGAGTCATGACAATGATCACGTTGGGAGTTCAAGAGCTCGACGGAAGTTCGGACAGTCGTCGGGGGTTCTGCGGGAACAAATCCGAGAAGTCCAGAAGCTTGCCAAAGGAGCTCGTCGGAACTTGCCAAGTGGATCGTCGCAGTCCAGGAGTTTGCCGAAAGTTCGCAGGAGCATCACCGAGTGTTCATCGGATGATCGACGGAAGTTCGCCGGAAACTCGTCGGAAGAAGCGAGTGACGCATCGAAGCAAGCTGCAGAATATGTCTTAGGAAATAATCGTAGTTAGCACTTTGATTAAGTTAGAAATGGGAAGTGATCCCATTAGCTTAATCCTGGGGCAATTGGGCCCTTGAAGAACTCAAATTGGGTCGAATGGTTCAACCCATTCGGACCTAGGTTGTTGTGGGAGGTGCAACCGCCCAAGCAGGGAGGTAGCACCGCCCAGGCTCTGTCTCCCAGCGAGACTGGGCGGTGCAACCACCCCAGCCAAGAGGTGCAACCGCCCAGGGCTCAGTCTCCGAGCGAGACTGGGTGGTGCAACCTCCTCTGTCAGGAGGTAGCACCGCCAGAGCTCAAGTTTCGAGCTCTGCCAGGCGGTGCAACCTCTCCAATCATGCGGTGCAACCGCCTAAGCTCGGTCTTCAAGCTCTGGCAGAGAGGTGCAACCACCCCTGACAGAGGTAGCACCGCCCAGAGGCTCAGTCTTTGAGCTCTACCAGGCGGTGCAACCGCCCCAGTCAGGAGGTGCAACCGCCTGATCCCGGAATTCCGGGATTTGATTGTTTTGAGCTCCAAATTTGAACTGGGTTGGGGCCTATAAATACCCCACCCATTCAGCACTGAAAAGATATAGACCTACACCGAATTCTTGATCTTTTCTGTGATTCTAAGAGCTCAAATTTGTGTAAAGTCTAAAAGTTCTCCTCTTTCTGTTCTTCAAGTCTTGAGTTGTAAAGAGAGGAGAGAAAGGTTCTGTAAGGGTTGTCTCCTGAGCCTGTCAAAAGGAGTGGAACTGTAAAAGGGCAGTTGGCCTTCGCCTATTGAAGGAAGGCCTCTAGTTGACGTCGGTGACCTCGTCGGTGGAGGAAGCCAAAAGTGGAGTAGGTCAAGACTGACCGAGCCACTCTAAATCTCTGGTTTGCTTTTATTTTGAGCACTTTATCATTACTGCAAACCTCCTACATAGCTACTGCTCTCTACGCTTTTACGAACAAGTTTCTAAGTTCTGATCTTTTCGAATCTGCATTCAGATGTAAATCGGTGTTTTCGTACGATCTTTACATTGCAATTTACATTTACGTTTTGATTCTATTTATAACTGCAAACTATCTTCTGCGCTTTTACGAACGAGTTTCTTTGCAGTTTATGTTTACGTTTTGATTCCATTTATAACTGCAAACTACGCTTAGACGCAATCTGCGCTTAGACGCAAACTACGCTTAGACGCAAACTGCGCTTAGACGCAATTTGAGCTTAGACGCAAACTACGTTTAGATGCAAACTGCGCTTAGACGCAATCTGCATTTAGACGCAAACTGCATTTAGACGCAAACCGCATTTAGACGCAAACTGCGTAAACTACGCTTAGACGCAAACTGTGTTTAGACGTAAACTGCACTTAATCATAAGTAATCTTAGAATCGGCTTTTGCGTCAAAATAGTTTTTATCGAACGAACGCAGCTTTCATTTTTAATCGCTGAAAGATTTCTGCTGCACTAATTCACCCCCCCCCCCCTCCTCTTAGTGCTCTCGATCCTAACATATATGATACAGCCTTGGGGATTTGTGTCCAAGGATTACCTAAATAAGGTGGTGTGTAGGTTGCTTAGGTCCATTTATGGACTAAAGCAAGCTTCCCAAAGTTGGAACATAAGATTTGATCAGGGAATCAGATCTAATGACTTCGTTAAGAATAAAGATAAGCCTTATGTGTACTGGAAGGTAAGTGGAAGCGCTATCACCTTCTTAGTGTTATATGTGAATGACATCCTAATCATTGGGAATTATGTAAGAATGATATCCACAGTAAATACTTGGTTATTTAGACACTTCTCCATGAAGGACTTAGGGGAAGCATCCTATATCTTGGGGATTTAGATCTATAGAAATAGATCCAAGAGGATGTTTGGTCTATCCTAATCTAAATACATAGTCACCATTGTCAAAAGGTTTGACATTAAAAATTCCAAGGGAGTTCTTATACTGATGAGATATGAGATATCATTTTCTAGGAGTATATCCCTAAATACTCCTAAACAAAGAGCGAACATGGATAGGATAACCTATGTCTCAATGATAGGGTCTATCATGTATGTCATGCTATATACCAAACCTGATATAGCGCTTACTCTGAGTGTCACGAGCAGGTATCAGGCGGATCAAGGCTTGGAGCACTAGAAAGCAGTAAAGTGTATCCTTAAGTACTTGAGAAGGACTAAGAATCTTTTACTAGTATATGGAGGTAGTAGCCTTAGGGTTGAAGGCTACATAGACTCAAGTTTCCAATCCATTATTAATAATAGTAAGTCGAATTCGAGGTATGTGTACTGTTGGGAAATCTTGGGGGCGACATAACATGCGCATTGGAAGAACAAAAAAACAAAATCCTTAATTTCCCAAAAAGATATTCGTTGTCGTTCAAAGATTTGTGCGTAAAACTATGCGAAATAAACTGCGTATATAATAGATTATGTTACCTAGGGAGATCATATATCCCTATTTCCTTGTAGATCTTTAGGAAAGGGTGAAGGAGGTCAAGCGTCCTCCTCTCTAGCGGTGATCCACATAGCAGAGCTGCGATGACGCTCCTCAAAACTCTAGGCCTGCTCTGAGGTGGATAGGGGGAGGAAAATAGGAGAGGAAAGCAAAGGCTCTAGCCTATGAACCACTGAATCCCTCCTATTTATAGAGGTCCCATGTCAAACCCTAATGGATCCTCCCTTATTGGGTATTAGATCTACATCCAACTACCTAAGCCTCTTAGATTAGTGGATCTTTATCCATTAATATCTTATGAGCTCTTATTAGATCTGATCCATAGGATCCAATAATTCAAGGGCTTATTGGATATCTAATAAGATAGGGGCTCCAACGGATATCTCATATCCGAACTTCTACTCATCACAACGCCTACCATATATGTGTGACCCTCTAAGCCTAATATCGAGCTGGCCGTGAGTCATACCTATCAAAACTCATTCTGACTCAGTGAATTATTATCTCTATAATAATTCACTCGACTCATCGACTATGGACGTACTAGGCCACTACGCCGTAGTCCCCAAACGATACAAGGGAATCCAATCCATTGGATCTATCTGTCCTCAGTTACCATGTACCTATAGTCTCTCATCCATCTAATATCCCAGAGATCGTATATTAGGCATGATGCTGTCAGACCCATACGGTTTCTACACGAGTCTCGCTCTAATCGGATTCTCCTAGAGAACTCTTTCTCTCTCAATCCGAATGACCCTGACTAGGGATTTGTCTGAGCAAGAACACATGGAATATTCCTCTCATGACGCCGAGAGTAGATGATCCTCTATCGACACTCAATAGCCCTCGTAAAGTCAACTACCACTCTCAATGATCAACTGTACTAGATCTGGGGTATCCAAACCTATAAGTCTGGTATCAAAGAGTGGAATACTCATATAGGACATCCTTGGTGTCTCAAGTCTAAGGACCAAATACACCACTAGGACTACGGAATCGTTGTTTGACAATAAGGCATTATCAATCATCTAGCATTCTGTAAGCGGATCAATCAGTGAACTCATTCTCCAATGAGCACCTGTACTGTATCCCTAGTATCCCCACACGAGCAGCTATGAGACCAACTGCATCCATCATATGGATGGGTATATAGCACACCAGTCTATCCGGTTATCTCGATGTCCCTCTCGAGTAACCTATGATTGGGATTATTTAGGATCTGTGTTTAAAGGTGAATCAATCTCATTATCGTGATCTCATTGTTGGGGATATAAACAGGAATAACCTTTGTATAGGAACAAATACTAGAAGACCAAAATACGCAGCGGAATAAAATTGAAACACAATCAAACAGAACACCAAGATATACGTGGAAAACCCCTTCTATGTGAAGGGTAAAAACCACGGGACAAACTAGAGATAATCTACTATGAGAATAATGAATGTACAAATCTCAATCTCTTGCCCAAAACCCTAGCAACAACCACAAGAGAATAACTGGGATACAAGGATCACGTCACTGCCCACAATATCTAAAACCTCCCAAGTAATCACAGCAAGAGCCTACTGTAGATTTGATCTAACCTGAGATGAGAACACTGCTAGATGATTGAGAACAGTCTCTCTGCGTTGTCCTTGTCTTCTTCCCTTTCTTTCTCTTCCTTTTCTACCTTATTCTCCTTCTTCTCTTTGGAATCTCGTGGCTCTAAAGATCTGCCTCGTTGTTGCCTTTTTATAGCCTTAATCTGCCTCTAAAACGCAGCCACCACACCCCCCTAATCTTAATTAGGGTTAGGTTAAGAGGGGGTGTGGGCTGTGGGCTGATAAAGCCCACATGGGCTGAATATGGGCCATCAGCCCAACAACCTCCCCCTTCAGCCCATAAGGGAGGCTGTCCCATGACTCCTCAATGTGAAGCCATACCGACCAACTGTCGGCATATCTCCTGTCTTTCTTTTGGTAAGGTCTTCGTCAACATGTTTGCTCCGTTGTCATCTGTATGAATTTTCTGAAGCTGCAACTGCTTCTCTTCAAATACATTTCGAATCCAGTGGTATCTGACATCTATATGCTTTAACTTGGAATGAAACATTGGGTTCTTACACAAATGGATGGCACTTTGGCTATCACAATGCACCACATAATTTTCCTGTTTCAGCTCCAATTCTTGTAAGAATTCTTTCATCCATAACATTTCTTTGCATACCTCTGTAGCAGCAATATATTCTGCTTCTGTGGTAGAGAGAGCAATACACCTTTGTAACCTGGATTGCCATGACACAGCTCCCCCTGCAAAAGTAAGTATATAACCTGAAGTAGACTTCCTCGTATCTATATCTCTTGCCATATCTGCATCTGTGTAACCTGTTAACATAGGTGGTCCACCTCCAAAGCTTAAACAAACCTTAGAGCTCCCTCTGAGATATCTAAAAATCCACTTCACTACTGCCCAGTGCTCTTTGCCTGGATTTGCAAGAAATCTGCTAGTAACACCCACTGCATATGCGATATCCGACCTCGTACATACCATTGCATACATTAAACTTCCAACTGCTGAAGCATAAGGAACCTTTTGCATTTTCTCCTTCTCCTCATCACTTGACGGACTCTGTTCTGAGCACAACTTGAAGTGACCTGCAAGAGGAGAACCAACTGGCTTAGCATTGCTCATACTGAATCTTTCCAATACCTTCTTGATGTATTTCTCCTATGACAACCAAATCTTCTTGTTTTTCCTGTCACGAGAAATCTGCATGCCTAGTATTTGCTTTGCTGGCCCCATGTCCTTCATTGCAAAAGACTCACTCAGTTCCTTCTTCAACCTGTCAATTTTAGACATATCTTTCCCAAGAATAAGCATGTCATCAACATAAAGTAAGAGAATAATAAAATCCTCACGAAACCATTTGATGTACACACAATGATCTGAAGCCGTTCTTTTGCATCCATTTTCTGTCATAAATGAATCAAACTTTCTGTACCACTGTCTTGGAGCTTGCTTTAGCCCATACAAGCTCTTCTTCAACTTGCAGACAAAATTATCTTTACCTTTGACTTTGAAGCCTTCTGGTTGCTCCATATAAATTTCCTCCTCCAAATCACCATGAAGGAAAGTTGTCTTCACATCTAACTGCTCAACCTCCAAGTCCTAGCTAGTAGCAATACCAAGAGCAACACGAATAGAAGACATTTTAACAATAGGAGAAAATATCTCTTCAAAGTCAATACCTTTCTTTTGACCAAAGCCTTTCACAACCAATCTAGCTTTGTACTTTGGTTGAGAACAATATTCTTGAGTCTTCAACCTAAAAACCCACTTGTTCTTCAAGGCCTTCATTCCATTTGGTAGCAGCACCAAATCATAAGTGTGGTTCTTCTGTAGAGCATCCATCTCTTCCTGCATAGCAACTAACCACTTCTCTTTCTGCTCACTCTCAACTGCTTCCTGGTAACTCTCTGGTTCACCTGCATCAGTAAGCATCACATACTCATCTGTAGAGTATCTTCTGGAAAGTTGACGTTGTCTAGAAGATCTTCTCAACTGAGGTTCTGCGGGAACTTGCTCTCCTACTTCTTCTTGCTCAACATGTCCTGCAGGTAGATCAACATCAGGCTCTACACTATCTTCCTGCACATCTCCCCCATCACCCTGATATACTAGAGGAATAACTGGGTCACAATCTGCTAATCCTTCTGCAGAAGTCTTGGCTAGTGCCTTCTTCTTCAAATCTTCAAAGGTTTGATCCTCAAAGAAGACCACATCTCTGCTCCTGAACACCTTCTGCTTTTCTGGATCCCAAAGCCTATAACCAAACTGATCATATGAGTAACCAAGAAAAATACATTCTTTAGACTTACCGTCCAACTTGGACCTCTCATTATCTGGAACATGTGCAAATGCACGACAACCAAACACTCTCAAATGCCTGTAGGAAACATCTTTCTCTGACCATACATGCTCTGCAACATCACCATCTAGGGCTGTACATGGTGATAAGTTGATCACATCAACTGCAGTCCTCAAAGCCTCATCCCAAAACCTTTTGGGTAGCTTGGCCTGTGAAAGCATATATTTGATCTTTTCCATGATGGTGCGGTTCATCCTCTCTGCAATTGCATTATGCTGAGGTGTACCAGGAACTGTCATCTCATGTTGGATCCCATGTGACCTGCAATAGTCATTAAACAATCCCGTATACTCACCACCATTATCTGATCTTATGCATTTCAATTTCCTTTTTGTCTCCCTTTCAACCCTGGCATGAAACTCTTTGAAGACATTAATAACCTGATCTTTGGTCATCAAAGCATAAGCCCAAACTTTCCTGGAAAAATCATCTATAAAAGTGACAAAATAAAGTGCACCACTTATACCAAGAACATCAACAGATCCACCAGGAGTTTTTGTCCTCAAAGGACCACATACATCTGTATAAACACGGTCTAAGGTATGTATTTTTCTAGACAAAGCAGCACTAGCAAATGAAACTCTATGTTGTTTACCAGCCAAACAATCAATACAAGGGTTCAGATGTATACCTCTGAGATCTGGTAATACCTCTCTCTTGGAAAGAGCTTGCAGCCCCTTCTCGCTCATGTGTCCCAATCGCCTATGCCACAACTCCATACTGAAGTCTTTCTCTGTAGCATTTAACTGCTCACCATAAGCTTTAGCCTATAACCTGTATAAAGTATGACATTTCTTTCCAATAGCTATAACAAGAGAACCCTTACTGAGCTTCCATTGCCTTCTGTGAAATCTGCTTTCATACTCTTCATCATCTAGTCTTCCAACTGAAATTAAATTCAGCCTCAAGTCAACCACATGCCTCACATCCTTAAGTACCAACTTGCAGCCAAGGTTGGTCTTTAAATGGATATCACCCATGCCAATGATGTCTGCTGTGCCATAGTTGCCCATCTTGACAACACCAAAGTTTCCAGACCTGTATGTAGCAAAAAACTCTCTCCGAGATGTAGCATGATAAGAAGCACCTGTGTCAATCACCCACTCAAGATCCTGACACACACAAGAAAAAATATCATCAGAAGGAGACAAAATCAAATAATCACCACCCTGCACTATAGCTGTAGTATTATCCTTTGACTCTGTAGACTCCACTTCTTTTCCCTTTTTCTTGTTCTTCTTAGGTTGCTTACATTGGTTCTTGTAATGTCCTTTCTCACCACAGTTATAGCAAACAATATCTTTTCTTGATCTTGACTTGCTCCTACCCATACGTGAACTGCTTCTAGACTTTGACCTTCCTCTATTCTCTGAGATAAGTGCTTGTGAATCATTCTGAGATGTTGCTGAACTCTTTCTTCTCAACTCCTCATTCAACAAACTGCTTGTTACTTGACTCATAGTGACAATACCATCTGGTGCAGAATTACTGAGGGAAACCACCAGTGTCTCCCAACTTTCTGGTAATGAACTGAGAAGTAACAATGCCTGCAACTCATCATCAAGAGACATTTTCATAGAGGATAATTGGTTAGTAATACTCTGCATTTCATTCAAATGCTCAGCAATAGAAGCACCCTCTCTATATTTTAGGTTCACAAGTTTTCTGATCAAAAAAGCTTTGTTGCCAGCTGTTTTTCTTTCATAGAGACTTTACAATTTTTTCCAAAGAGAATATGTAGAAATTTTAGTAGAAACATGGTGAAAGACACTATCATCAAGCCACTGTCTAATAAACCCAATTATTTTTCGATCTAACCTCTTCCACTCATCATCTGTCATAGTTGTAGGTTTTGCACTATCCCCTTGCAAAGGTCCATACAAATCTTTGCAATATAAGAGATCTTCCATTCTTGGTTTCCATATCATCCAATTGTTTCCATTCAAACTAATCATACGAGAAATATTACTGGCCTCCATGTTCAAATACAAAAAATTAAATCACCAAAACCCCGCTCTGATACCAGTTGATGGGGATATAGACAGGAATAACCTTTGTATAGGAACAAATACTAGAAGACCAAAATACGCAGCGGAATAAAATGGAAACACAATCAAACAGAACACCAAGATATACGTGGAAAACCCCTTCTATGTGAAGGGTAAAAACCACGGGGCAAACTAGAGATAATCCACTATGAGAATAATGAATGTACAAATCTCAATCTCTTGCCCAAAACCCTAGCAACAACCACAAAAGAATAACTGGGATACAAGGATCACGTCACTGCCCACAATATCTAAAACCTCCCAAGTAATCACAGCAAGAGCCTACTGTAGATTTGATCTAACCTGAGATGAGAACACTACTAGATGATTGAGAATAGTCTCTCTGCGTTGTCCTTGTCTTCTTCCCTTTCTTTCTCTTCCTTTTCTGCCTTGTTCTCCTTCTTCTCTTTGGAATCTCGTGGCTCTAAAGATCTGCCTCGTTGCTGTCTTTTTATAGCCTTAATCTGCCTCTAAAACGCAGCCACCACACCCCCCTAATCTTAATTAGGGTTAGGTTAAGAGGGGGTGTGGGCTGTGGGCTGATAAAGCCCACATGGGCTGAATATGGGCCATCAGCCCAACACTCATCACAATCCGATTCTCATTGCACAGATCCAAGGACATAACAATATATACATACATACATACAATAATTAATATAATAAGCTAAAAGATTCCGTGTCAAGTCACACGTGCTAGCACTCATGTGATTGGCTTGCTGGGCACCTATTGTTAGGATCAAGAGCACTAAGAGGGGTGGGGGGTGAATTAGTGCAGCTGAAAAACCAATGTCGGTTTAAAAACTTTCGTATGATAAAATCGTTTCCGATGTAAAGTCGTTTTCGGAAACTTAACTTGAAAGCGAGTTCGTAAAGGAGTGCAGCAAAAGTAATAAGGAAGTAAAGCACATATGGAGGTTTGCAGTACGGTAAATAGCAAGAATAAATGCAAACCAAAGAGCACGACAATTTTAGAGTGGTTCGGTCAATCTTGACCTACATCCACTTTTGGCTTCCTCCTCCGATGAGGTCACCGATGTCCACTAGAGGCTGGGCAGTGGTACCACTACCTGACAGGGGTGGTACCATCGCCCAGCCTCGCTCGGAGATTGAGCCCCTGGGTGGTGCCATTGCTGACCCAAGTGGTGCCACCCCCGGCCAGGAAATCTAAGTCCGAATGGGCTAATCCATTCGGCCCAATTTGGGTCTGTCAAGGGCCCAATTATCCCAAGATTAAGTTAATGGGATCATCTCCCATTTCTAACTTAATCATCATGCTAACTACGATATTTTAAGATATTATACTACAGCTTGCTCCGGTGCATAAATCGCTTTTTCCGATGAGCTTCCGGCGAACTTCCGACGAACTTCCGACGAACCCTCGACGATGCTCCGACGGACTTCCGGCAAACTCCTGGACTTGCGATGATCCACTTGGCGAGTTTCAACGAGCTTCTTTGGCAAGCTCCTGGACTTCTCGAATTTGTTCTCGTAGAACCTCCGACGACCGTCTGGACTTCCGACGAACTCTCGAACCCCCAACGTGATTATGGTCTTGACTCCAACATAACTCCTACTGCATGTCTTACTTTTATCATAGTTAATCCTGCATATTTATCTCAACATATGGATTAGATAACAAATGACAATTGACTTCATCATCAAAATCCGAGATCCAATAATGTCCCCCTTTTTGATGATGACAATCAATTGATAACGGAGTTAACCTTAACTCCCCCTATCTATTTGCCATACTTGAGATAAGTTATTCTTGAATTCAAAGACTTTGAATTTAAGAGACATATTGATAAGTTAATATCCCTTAACCTTATCAATACTCCCATCATGATTCCTATCATGATGTATCTCTCTGAAAATGATGTCTAGGCTTGACATCCATTTTCAAGTTTTACATTTCAAATATGAATGATAGTAATCGAAGTAATTCATCATATGTTAAGATATCAACACGTTAAATTGCGATGTAAGCTTTTGATATCTTAACATAATGCAAACATTTCAATTGTTTAGCGATCATAGCATTTCATCACATGGCAAGATATCAACATGTAAAATTGCGATGCAAATTCTTGATATCTTAACGTGATGCAAATATTTCAATTGTTTAGCAATCATAGCATTTCATCACATGGCAAGATATCAACATGTAAAATTACGATGCAAATTCTTGATATCTTAACATGATGCAAACATTTCAAGTGTTTAACATGATGCATATCAATTTGTTCTTGATATCTTAACATGATGCATATATGACATAGTGTAAATATGGCAATCATAGCATTTTTATCATCAATTTACCATATATTTCGATGTAAGCTTCTTTTGATATCTTAACATAATTCAAATTTAAATATGGCACTCATAGCTATTAATTCAAATATATCACTCATAGCTATTATCAATTCATATATTTCTCCCCCTTTGTTATCAACAAAAAGGAGAATGATATAAACAAATTTTAAACATAAGTGCGGCAATGATTCATGCCATAACAAGGTTCATGTCATTTTTCAACAATGAGTGATAGGATACCAATTATACAAACATCTCAAGGAAAACATGATATGGAGATAGCTTTGAATACTTCTTCTTTTTTATTTGTTATTATCTTTTTGCATGAAGGAGGAAGGCTATTTGTGAGTTTACTTCGAATGAAGTTAAAATCGATAAGAGATTAAATCACGCTTCATTTTTATAAGGATCAAGATATGTATGTGAAACAAATCTTTGCAAGTAAAAACAATATCTTCCTTTTTCAAGAAGCAATTTATAAGAATGAATCATTTCATCAAATCCATTTCTCGAAAAAATATTTTTCACACGATAAGTGTATGAGAGATGTATTTGCTAATTGATTCCATATGTCAAAAATCAATGATATGAATCAAACTCGATATGACACATGGTTATGAAAGTTACATTAAGTCTGGAAGAAAATAATGTATCAAGAAAATTTGATTGTTAAGATACCAATTGTTAAGAGAATCCGAAAATGAAATTTAACACTTTCATACATTCGGACAAGGTTTTGTTATAGATTTTCAAACACAATCATGAAGATAAAACATACTCATCAACATGGAAATTTTTATATCCAAAACACATAATTTCCAACATGTTATTAAGACATGTAATAGTGTAAAACTCTCATTATAGCAATTGAATGAATCAAGAAAATTCAAAAAATAAATTAAATGAGTTCAAGCATTCGGACATATCAACATTCCTAATTTTCTTTTAATGAAATCAAATTGTTCTTCACTTAGAGGTTTTGTAAAAATATCAGCTAGTTGATGTTTAGTATCAATGAACTTTATGATTACATCATGATTAGTGACATGATCTCGTATAAAGTGATGTCTAATATCAATATGTTTTGTTCTTGAGTGTTGAATGTGATTCTTTGTTAAACATATTACACTTGTGTTATCACATTTAATGGGAATATTTTTAAGATAAACTTTATAATCTTCTAAGGTGTTTTTCATCCATACAACTTATGCACAGCATGCACTAGCTGCAATATACTCGGCTTCGGTTGTTGATAGTGCAACCGAATTTTATTTCTTAGATAACCAGGAAACAAGGGCATGTCCCAAAAATTGACATGTCCATGATGTATTTTTTCTATCTAGTCTACACCCAACAAAGTCCGCATCAGCATAAGCAATTAACTCAAAATTTTCGATTTTTGGATACCATAATCCTAGATTTGTGGTACCTTTAATATATTTAAGTATTCTTTTAACCGTTTTGAGATGAGATATCTTAGGGTTTGATTGAAACCTAGCACAAAGTCCTACATTGAACATGATATCTGGTCTAGTTATAGTGAGGTAAAGTAAACTTCCTATCATACCCCTATAAGTTTTTTGATCGAAGCTTTCTTCACTTTCATCAACTTCTAACTTAGTGGAGATGCTCATAGGAGTGTTAATAGCTTTTGAGCTATCCATATTAAATATTTTTAGCAAATCTATAGCATATTTAGTTTGACTAATAAAGATGTCATTGCTTAGTTGCTTAATTTGTAAGCCTAAGAAGAATGTTAATTCTCCCATTAAACTCATTTCAAATTCGAGACTCATAGTTTTAGCAAAAGATTCACAAAGAGATTCATTCGTAGAACCGAAGATAATATCATCAACATAAATATAAACAATGAGAAAATTATTTTCAAAGTTCTTGATAAACAATATGGTATCAACCTTGCCTTTTGTGAAATTATTTTCAATAAAAAAAGAACCAAGTCTCTCGTACCAAGCCCTTGGGACTTGCTTTAAACCATAAAGAGCTTTAGTTAGTTTAAACACATGATTAGGGAGGCTATTATTTTTAAATCTAGGAGGCTGTTCAACATAAACTTCTTCGGAAATAAAGCCATTAAGAAAAGCTCTTTTAACATCCATTTGAAATAACTTGAAATTATTATTACTAACATAGGCAAGAAGCATCCTTATGGCTTCTAATCGAGCCACAGGAGTGAAGGTTTCTTCGTAATCGATACCTTCTTTTTAGTTAAAACCTTTGGCCACTAATCTAGCCTTGTTTCTAACCACGATACCATATTCATCTTACTTGTTTCTAAAGACCCATTTAATACAAATAACTAAATGGTCATTTGGCCTAGGAACATGCTTTCACACCTTATTTCTCTTAAATTGATTTAATTCATCTTGCATTACAATAATTCATGAATCATCTTTCATGGCTTCGTTAATACATTTTGGTTTAATTTGGGAGAGAAAAGCGACGTTGGCATAAAAATTTTTAAGAGAAGAACGTGTTTGAACCCCCTTAGATGTGTCTCCTAAGATTAGCTCCTTAGGATGAGTATCAACATACTTCCAATCCTTGGGTAAGGATGTTTCGGAAGTGGATGCATCCAAGTTGCTAGTTGGAGAAGGGGTTTCATTTAAGTTTAAAGAATCGAAATTAACATCATTATCAAAATCATTTTTCTTGATTTTGTAACTCCCATTAAAAACAACATGAATGGATTCTTCTATAATTAAAGTTCTTTTATTAAAGATACGAAAAGATTTAGAAACTAAAGAATAACCAAGAAAAATTCCTTCATCGGATTTAGCATTAAATTTTCCTAAGGCATCTTTTTCATTCAAGATAAAACACTTACACCCAAAAACTTTAAAATATGAAACATTGGGTTTTTTGTTGTTCCACAACTCATAGGGAGTTTTGGTGAGTAAGGGTCTTACTAGAACTTTATTCAAAATATAGCATGTAGTGTTTACAGCTTCGGCCCAAAAATATTTGGGTAAGCTATGTTTATTCAACATGGTTCTCGCCATTTCTTATAAATTTCTATTTTTTCTTTCTACTGCTCCATTTTGTTGAGGATTTCTTAGAGTAGAGAAGTTGTGATTATATCCATTAAATTTATAAAATTCTTGGAAATCGTGGTTTTGAAATTCACCACCATGATTACTTCTAATTGATGAAATCATAGAACCCTTTTCATTTTGAACAAGTTTACAAAACTTGGTGAAATATCTAAAGCATTCATTTTTGTGTTTTAAGAAATAAGTCTATGTGTATCTACTATAGTCATCTACAATGACGAAGGTATATTTGCTACCTCCTAGGCTTGATGTAGAGATTGGTCTGAACAAGTCTATATGGATCAACTGCAAAGGCCTAGAGGTGCTTATTTGATTCTTAGATTTAAAATTACCCTTAATTTGTTTTCCTAATTGACAAGCATCACACACATTATCTTTGATGAACTTGATATGAGGAATTCCTCTTACAAGTTCTTTGGATGATATTTGAGTGATTAGTTTCATGCTAGCATGACCTAATCTCCTATGCCATAGCCAAGCATCCTCGTTCAAAACCAAGAAACACATTTCATTACAAAGATCAATGATGTCAATGGTATATACGTTATTTTATTTTAATGCAATCATAGATATATTTTTGTGTGGTTTTTCAATGATGCAAGCATTAGATTCGAATTTGACAATATATCCTTTATCACATAGTTGACTGATGCTCAAGAGGTTATGTTTTAAATCATCAACTAACAAAACATCTTCAATAAAGAAGTTGGATTTGTTGCCTATGGTTCCTTTACCAATGATTTTACCCTTGTTGTTATCTTTGAATGTGACATAGCCTTTGTCTATGCTAGTGAGCTTAGTGAATTGAGATGGATCTCCGGTCATATGCCTTGAGCATCCATTATCAAGGTACCATCTCTTGCTCCTAGCTTGTGATGGTGTATGTTTCTATAAGAAAGGATGATTTTTAGGTACCCATTTACTTTTGGGTGCCTCAAAAACTGATCTAAATTGTTTATCATATTGCATAGAATTTATCATGGTTCCTTTGGGAACCCAAATTAGTTTGTTCGAACTAGTTTTCTTAAATGGATAATGATAAGTTTTATGTCCATATTTGCTACAAAAGTTGTATTTGCTTTGGTGCCGAACATGTAAGATAGGGCCTTTAACAAAGGTGGTTAGACTTTGGTGAGGACTTCTCACAAACCCGGCTCCACTTCTTTTAGGAACGTGACCCTTATTTGTAAGGATCATGTTCAAAGACTTGCTACCAACCTCGAATTTCTTCAAGGTATCCTTAAGTAGCAAGTTCTCCTTTTGGAGAGTTTCTAGATCATGACATTTTATACATAGAGCTAAACTATCATGATATTCAGTTTTTAATTTATCGAAATTACAAGTAAGACTATCATGCTCATTTTTTAGCAATTTGTATTTTCTACTAATAGTTTTGCATTCATCAAATAAGTCATGGAAGGCATTTAATAATTCGTCAAATGATAAATCTGTATCAATTAAATTCATTACCTCCTCTCCGATGGCCATTAGGGCATAATGAGCAACTTGCTCGGTGTTGGACTCCTCTTCTTCGGACGCGCTTGAGTCATCTCATGTTGCTTTGAGCGCCTTCTTCTTTGGTGTTCTCTTCTTGGCTTGAGGACAATCACTTTTGTAGTATCCCGGCTTCTTGCATTCGTAGCAAATAACTTTGTCCTTTTTTGGTTCAAATTTATTTTTTGTGTCATTTTTAAACTTGTTTCTTTTAATGAATTTTTTAAATTTCGTTGTTAGAAGTGCCAAGTCATCATCATAGTCCTCATCACTTGAGTTTTCTCTCAAGTGGTCTTCTAAAGTTCTAAGTGTCATATCCTTCCTGTTCTTTGGAAGGATGTCTTCTTGCTCTTCATGAGCTTTGCAAGTCATTTTGTAGGTCATTAATGATCCGGTTAATTCTTCAAGAGGAAAGTTGTTTAAATCTTTAGCCTCTTAAATAGTAGTGACTTTAGGGTCTCAACTCTTTGGAAGGGATCTTAGAATCTTATTTACGAGCTCAAAATCCGAAAAACTTTTACAGAGTCCTTTTAAATCATTGACGACATCCATGAAATGGGTGTACATATCGCCTATAGTCTCGCTCGGTTTCATTCGAAAAAGTTCAAAAGAATGTATCAAAAGATTGATTTTTGACTCTTTCACTCTACTTGTGCCTTCGTGAGTCACTTCGAGTGTATGCCAAATATCAAATGCGGTTTCATAAACCGAAACACGATTGAACTCGTTTTTATCAAGCGTACAAAATAAGGCATTCATAACCTTTGTATTAAGAGCGAAAGTCTTCTTCTTCGATTCATTCCAATCGATCATTGGAAGAGAAGACTTTGAAAATCCATTTTCAACAAGATTCTAAAGTTCAAAATCCATGGAAATAAGGAAGATCCTCATTCGGGTCTTCCAATAGGTGTAGTCCGTCCCATTGAATATGGGTGGATGCGTAATAGAGTGGCCCGCTTGTTTCTAGCGTATGCCATCTCTCTTGGGTTTTAATCCGATTGAGAGTTAACCTTGCTCTGATACCAATTGTTAGGATCAAGAGCACTAAGAGGGGGGGTGAATTAGTGCAGCAAAAAAACCAATGTCGGCTTAAAAACTTTCGTATGATAAAACTATTTCCGATGTAAAGTCATTTTTGGAAACTTAACTTAAAAGAGAGTTTGTAAAGGAGTGCAGCAATAGTAATGAGGAAGTAAAGCACATATGGAGGTTTACAGTAAGGTAAATAGCAATAATAAATGTAAACCAAAGAGCACGACAATTTTAGAGTAGTTCGGTCAATCTTAACCTACATCCACTTTTGGCTTCATCCTCCGATGAGGTCATCGACGTCCACTAGAGACCTTCCTTCAATAGGCGAAGGCCAACTACCCTTTTACAGTTTTACTCCTTTTGACGGGCTTAGGAGACAACCCTTACAGATTTTTCACTCCTCTCTTGAATGATCAAAACTTGGAAGAAAAGAGGGAAAAGAACTTTTGTCCTTTACAACACTTTGATGCCCTTTCACAGAATAAGATCAAGATTTCGATGCCCTTTCATACCTGAAAGGGTGGGATATATATAGGCCCCAAATAGATTTGAATTTGGAGCTCAAAACTATCATTTCCCGGATTTTCGGGGTCCTGGCGGTACAATCGCTAGACTGAGCAGTACAACCGCTTGACAGAGCTCAGAGACCGAGCTCTGGCGGTACCATCGCCTGACCTGGGCGGTACCACCGCTTGGCAGAGCTCGAAGACCGAGCTCAGGCGGTACCACCGCTTGACAGGGACGGTACCACCGCCTAGCCTCGCTCGGAGATTGAGCCCCTAGGCGGTGCCACTGTCGACCCAAGCAGTGCCACCGCCGGCTAGGAAATCTGGGTCCGAATGGGCTGATCCATTCGGCCCAATTTGGGTTTGTCAAGGGCCCAATTGCCCCAAGATTAAGTTAATGAGATCACCTCACATTTCTAACTTAATCATCATGCTAACTACGATATTTTAAGACATTATACTATAGCTTGCTCCGGTGCGTCGATCGCTTCTTCCGGCGAGCTTTCGGCGAACTTCCGGCAAACATCCGACGAACCCTCGGCGATGCTCTGGCGGACTTCCAGCAAACTCCTGGACTTGCGACGATCCACTTGGTGAGTTCTGACAAGCTTCTTTGGTAAGCTCCTGGACTTCTCGGATTTGTTCTCGTAGAACCTCCGACGACCATCCAGACTTCCGTCGAACTCTCGAACCCCCAACGTGATCATGGTCTTGACTCCGGCGTAACTCCTACTGCATATCTTATTTTTATCGTTGTTAATCCTACACACTTATCTCAACATATGGATTAGATAACAAATGACAATTGACTTCATCATCAAAATCTGAGATCCAACACCTATGACTAGCAATCTCCCACTTAAACTAAAGCGAATCACCTATGTGTCTGATCCCCATCAGACCCCTGTGATGCTCAAAGACAATTTGAGACAACGGCTTTGTTAGTGGATCTATAATGTTATCTTCGGATGGAACTCTTTCCACTACTACATCTCCTCAGGTCATGATCTCTCCAATAAGTTAGAACCTCCTCAGAATACTTCTGATGAGACTCGGGTTCTCTTATTTGAGTAATCTCCCTGTAGTTATTGTTGGGAAATCATGGGGGGCGACATCATATGCGCAGCGGAAGAACAAGAAAACAAAAATCCCCGATTCCCAAAAAGATGTTCGTCGTCGTGCGAAGATTGGTGCGCAAAATCCGCAAAACACAAAACTACGTATAGAGATTGTATTACCTAGGGAGATCGTATATCCCTGTTTCCTTGCAGATCCTCAGGAGAGGGTGAAGGAGGTCAAGCGTCCTCCTCTCTAGCGGTGATCCACACAGCAGGGTTGCGACGACGCTCCTCAAAACTCCAGGCCTACTCTGAGGTGGAGAGGGAGAGGAGAATAGGAAGGGTAAGCAAAGACTCTAGCCTATGAGGCTGTGAATCCCTCCTATTTATAGAGATCCCGTGTCAAAACCCTAATGGGTCCTTTCCCTAGTGGGTATTGGATCTGCATCCAATAAGACAAGGGCTCCGTCGGATATCTCATATCCGAACCTCTACTCATCGCAATGCCTACCATATGTGTGTGACCCTCTAGGCCCAATATCGAGCTGGCCGTGAGTCATACCTGTCAGAACTCCTTCTAACTAAGTGAATTATTATCTCTGTAATAATTCACTCGACTCATCGACTACGGAAGTACTAGGCCACTACGCCGTAGTCCCCAGACGATACAGGGGAATCCAATCCATTGGACCTGTCTGTCCTCAGTTACCATGTACCTATAGTCCCTCATCCATCTAATATCCCAGAGACCGTATATCGAGCATGGTGCTGTCAGACCCATACGGTTTCTACTTGAGTCTCGCTCTAATCGGATTCTCCCGGAGAACTCTTTCTCTCTCAACCCGAATGACCCTGGCCAGGGATTTGTCTGAGCAAGAACACATGGGATATTCCTCTCATGATACCGAGAGTGGATGATCCTCTATCGACACTCAATAGCCCTCGTAAGGTCGACTACCACTCCCAATGACCAGCTGTACTAGATCTGGGAACAGCCAAACCTATAAGTCTGGTATCAAAGAGTGGAGCACTCATACAGGACATCCTTGGTGTCTCAAGTCTAAGAACCAGATACACCACTAGGACTACGGAATCGTTGTCTGACAATAAGGCATCATCAACCATCCAGCATTCCGTAAGCGGATCAATCAGTGAACTCATTCTCCAATGAGCACCTGTACTGTATCCCTAGTGTCCCTACACGAGCAGCTATGAGACCAGCTGCATCCATCATATGGACGGGTATACAGCACACCAGTCTATCCGGTTATCACGATGTCCCTCTCGAGTAACCTATGACCGGGATTATTTAGGATATGTGTTTAAAGGTGAATCGATCTCATTATCGTGATCTCATCACGATCCGATTCCCATTGCACAAATCCAAGGACATCACTATACATATGCATTTATGCAATAGTTATAAAGTGATATACGCCAAAAATATAATAAGCAAAAAGATTCTGTATCAAGTCACACGTGCCATCACTCACGTGATTGGCTTGCTGGGCACTTATGACTAGCAATCTCCCACTTGACCTAAAGCCAATCACCTATGTGTCTGATCCCCATCAGACCCCTGTGACGCTCAAAGACAATCTGAGACAATGGCTTTGTTAGTGGATCTGCAATGTTATCTTCGGATGGAACTCTTTCCACTGCTACATCTCCTCGGGTCACGATCTCTCTGATAAGGTGGAACCTCCTCAGAACATGCTTAGATTTCTGATGAGACCTAGGTTCCTTCGCTTGAGCAATTGCCCCGTTGTTGTCGCAATATAGGGAAATCGGCTCCTCACTATCCGGCACGACTCCCAAATCTGTGATGAACTTCTTCAACCAGACTCCCTCCTTTGCTGCATCTGATGCAGCAATGTACTCCGCCTCTGTGGTCGAGTCAGCAGTGGTATCTTGCTTGGAACTCTTCCAGCACACTGCTCCTCCATTCAAGGTGTACACATACCCTGAATTCGACTTGCTATCATCGACATCAGACTGAAAACTTGAGTCAGTGTAGCCTTCAACCTTAAGGCTATTACCTCCATATATTAGTAAAAGATCCTTAGTCCTTCTCAAGTACTTAAGGATACACTTTACTGCTTTCCAGTGCTCCAAGCCTGGATCCGCCTGATACCTGCTCGTGACACTCAGAGCATGCGCTATATCAGGCCTAGTACATAGCATGACATACATGATAGACCCTATTGCTGAGGCATAAGGTATCATATCCATGTTCGCCCTTTCTTCTGGAGTCTTTGGGGACATACTCGTAGAAAGCGATATCCCATGTCTCATCGGTATGAGACCTCTTTTGGAATTTTCCATGCCAAACCTTTTGACAATAGTTTCTATGTACCTGGACTGGGACAAGCCAAGCATCCTTTTGGATCTATCTCTATAGATTCTAATCCCCAAGATATAAGATGCTTCTCCTAAGTCCTTCATGGAGAAGTGTCTAGATAACCAAGCCTTTATTGTGGATAGCATTCCTATGTCATTCCCAATGATGAGGATGTCATCCACATATAACACCAAAAAGCTAATAGCGCTCCCACTTACCTTTCTGTATACACAAGGCTCATCTTCGTTCTTAACGAAGTCATAAGATCTGATTGCCTCATCAAATCTTATGTTCCAACTTCGGGAAGCTTGCTTTAGTCCATAAATGGATCTAAGCAACCTACACACCTTATCTGGGCAGTTCTTGGACACGAATCCCTCAGGTTGCATCATATACACCTCCTCCTCCAGGTTCCCGTTGAGGAATGCGGTTTTCACATCCATCTGCCAGATCTCATAATCATAGTGTGCTGCAATAGCCAATAGAATTCTGATGGATTTTAGCATTGCTACGGGTGAGAAGGTTTCGTCGTAGTCAACACTTTGCCTTTGACGATACCCTTTAGCCACTAGCCTTGCTTTATTGGTCTCTACCTTTCCATCTACTCCGATCTTTTTTCTTAAAGATCCACTTGCAACCGATGGGTACAATACCTTCGGGTGCATCAACTAGGTTCCAAACCTTATTGGAGTACATAGAATCCATCTCAGAATTCATGGCTTCTTTCCACTTCCCGGAGTCTATACTCATAATAGCCTCCTCGTAGGTCTGAGGATCAATATCCTCTACATCCTCTGCTCTAATATGTCCCACATATCTCTCAGGAGGATGGGATACTCTATCAGACCTGCGTAAAGTTGAAACTTGTGTATTAGATACCTGAACAGACTCGGGCTGTAGAGTGGTGCTTGAGCTTGGTTCTCCAACCTCGCTCAATTCTATCATTCTCCCACTGTCTCCGTCAAGAATGTGTTCCTTCTCAAGGAACACTGCTCTCTTAGCTACAAAGACCTTTTGGTCCTCGAGATGATAGAAGTAATACCCACAAGTTTCCTTGGGGTATCCCACAAATTTACATCGCCCTGTCCTTGATTCTAACTTATCGGGGTTGTGTCTTTTAACGTGGGCTGGGCAGCCCCAAATCTTAACAACCTTAAGATTAGGCTTCTTCCCTTTCCATATCTCATATGGTGTAGACACTACCAACTTAGTTGGAACTCTGTTCAGAAGGTAAGCTGCGGTTTCTTGGGCATATCCCCAGAATGAGATGGGTAGGTCAGCGAAACTCATCATGGACCGTACCATATCTAATAACGTACGATTTCTCCTTTCAGAGACACCATTAAGCTGAGGTGTGTAAGGAGGTGTCCATTGGGATAATATCCCATGGTCCTTGAGGAACTGAGTAAACTCTGTACTTAAGTACTCACCTCCTCGATCTGATCGAAGAGTTTTGATACTCTTTCCAGTCTGGTTCTCCACCTCATTCTTATACTCTCTGAATTTCTCAAAGGCCTCGGACTTATACTTCATTAAGTACACATATCCATACCTTGAGAAATCATCAGTAAATGTAATGAAGTAAGAGTAACCTCCAATGGCATGAGTTGACATGGGTCCACATACATCACTATGTATAAGTTCCAACAACTTAGTGGCTCTCTCTCCAATTCCACTAAATGGAGAGTTGGTCAATTTTCCACGAATTCAAGGCTCACAAGTTGCATAAGACATATAGTCGAATGGATCTAGATATCCATCATTTAACAACTTTTGAATCCTTCTTTCATGGATGTGACCTAGCCTACAATGCCACGGGTATGCACTGTTCACCTCATCTCGTTTCCTCTTAGACACTTACATTCATGATATGTGGAGTAGTGTCTAACATAAATAAACCATTATGCAATGTTCCTTTCGTGATGATCTTATCATCTAAGAATATTGAACAACCATTGTTCTCAAAAACAAATTTATATCCACTAACTGTTAAACATGAAATGGAGATAATGTTTTTGATAATAGAAGGAACAAAATAACATGCATCTAATGCAATAAAAGCTCCACTAGGCAGATGTAGGGCGACCTCGCCAACAGCTAATACAGCAACTTTTGCTCCATTACCCATCTTGAGGTCCATCTCGCCTCTCTCTAGTCTCCTAGGCCTTGCCAGAACCTGCAACGAATTGCATATATGATAAGCACTACCGGTATCCAATACCCATGTGTTATCATAAGAGTCTGACAAATGGAGACTGATCATGAATGTACCTGAAGCTTCATCAAGCTTTTGTTTCGCCCTTTCTGCAAGGTACTCTTTGCAGTTTCTCTTCCAGTGCCCATCTTTACCACAGTGGAAGCACTGGCCTTTGTCCTTTGTTGGGTCTTTCTTAGCAACCTTTGCTTTACCTTGTTTGCCCTTGCCCTTTCCCTTCTTAAGGGACCTTTCTGCTTTCCTTTTCTTTCTGGTCTCACCAGTGTAGAGAACTGGCTTCTCTTTCTTAATAGTACTCTCTGCCTCCCTCAACATATTGAGGAGCTCTGGGAGAGTCACCTCAAGCTTGTTCATATTAAAGTTCATTATGAACTGTGAAAAGGAATCTGGTAGGGACTGAAGCACAATGTCCACACACAAGTTATCCTCTAGGACCATTCCTAGACCTGTGAGTTTCTCTATCCACTCAATCATCTTTAGGACATGGTTCTGAACCGGTGTCCCCTCAGTCATCCTAGCGCGGAAAAGGCTCTTGGATATCTCATATCGTTGAGTCCTTCCCTGTTCCTCAAACAATTTACGGACATGTAGGAGAATGGATCTGGCATCCATCTTTACATGTTGTCTCTGTAACTCTGGAGTCATAGAGCCCAACATATAGCACTGAGCAAGAGTGGAGTCATCAATGTACTTCACGTAGCGAGCGATCTCATCCTCGCTTGCCCCTTCTTCAGGCGTAGGCATCACTGTATCAAGGACGTACACGATTTTCTCCGCTGTGAGAACAATTCTCAAGTTACGAAGCCAATCCGTATAATTTGGACCAGTGAGGCGGTTGACATCAAGTATGCCACGTAAGGGATTTGAAAGCAACATTTTCTAAAAATAAAAATGTAGCAGAAATGAATAACATGCAGATTTTGCAAGAAATAAACTATCAAGATATGGACTTCTATCTTAATATGCTCCCACTATTTTATTAACGAGTCACGCGACACCCTCAGCACGTGAAACGGAAGTCTCCGGCAGACTTCTAGTGGGGATCAGGATCCAATCAGCATCTTAGTGTAACCTCGAGGGACTCGACCAATCACACTAAGCCTAAAAGGTAGGCAACTCTTGCCGATCACAACTCCTTGTGATTCCCGTCCTGTTCGGCCTCCGAATCACCATGGCCTCGAGGGACTCGACCAACCATGATGCTCGGTTAAGTCAACACCTTCGTTACAAGATGAGTCTGATTTGATGATATACCCTCGAGGGACTCGACCAAGCATACCATGCCCTCAGGTCACCGGTGACATCTCTATGTCGTAAGCAAGATAGCGAATCGCGATATAGGTGAGTCTCGAGGGACTCGACCAACTCAACCTACATCGGGAATCGGTTCCTACTCATAACGATGGAAGGCCACGTGGGTCAATCTAATTGCCTCACGTTTACCGACTTAATATTATCGAGAGATGTTTCTATGATTTGGTCTCCTATTATGACATGTCACACATGTACATATTTAATATATATCTACATCGCATGCAAATATATATACATATCTAGTATGTGTATAAGCAATCACACCAGATGATCATGGACCACAACCTAATATGATTAGGCCCGAGCCAGTAGGCCTAATCACTCACATCAAGATCTATGTGTGCAACGGTGCATCTCCATGCCTTGTGATCGTCCATCTCGTCCTCGTCGGTTCCGTCGACATCTTGATGCATCTCCATGCATCACGATCGTCCGTCTCGTGGGTCCCGCTATCGCATCCACGCTCCCGCTGCACCTCCTCATGTGATTACAACTTAATCATAGGCACGCAGGCCCGACAATAAACGAGAAATATAATGGAGGTTCGCATACCTCAATAATAATAATCACAAGTACACACATCACACGGTCCATGATCATCCGTCCACACATCATACATCACATGTATAAATAATCATCATCATGTAGGACTACTAGATAATAATAAAAATAATAATCAACTAAACCTTTTAATTAATTATATTTTCTGAAATCAGGGACATATAGGAAATTTCTGAATTTATAGGGGTATTTTCGTAATTTGGACAAAAAGACAGAAACTGGAATTTCTCAAATTCCGAGGGGTAAAACTGTCTTTTGCCCAGAAAACCCTAATTTCCTACTGCCCTTTGCTGCTGCCGCCGCCGCCGCCACCCTGCTGGCGGCGGCCTGTGCGGCGAGGGCGAGGGCACTGCCCTCGCCTGCAGGTGGCACGCCCGCTGGGGTCGCTGCCGCTGCAGGTGGGCGCCCCCGCGGGCGCCGCCGCCTTCGCGGGCGGTTCTGCCCGCGAGTCAGCGCCCGCAGGTGGTGCTGTCTCGCTGGCGGCCGCCCCTGCGGGGTTTTTGCCCGTGGGAGCAGCGGCCACAGGCGCCGCTGCCCTGCGGTGCCTCAGCCCGCGCTGCTGCCCCGCGGCGCCTCTACCCGCGGGCTCAGTGGCCGCAGGCGCTTCTACCGAGCGGGCTCCCAGCCCCGCCGGCCGCAAGCCTGCTGCAAGCAGATCGTCGGCCGGCTACTGCAGGCACAGCGCTTGCGCATGCGCCGGCGCTGTGCTGCCTGGCTGCGGCTGCGGCTGGCTGCAGGCATGCAGATCGAGGGCAGCAACTGTTGCTGCCCTTCCTTGCTTTTGCGTCAACGATTTTGACGTCAATATTCTTCCTAAACACAACACACGCAGTTCAAAAACCAATCATTCGCACGAACAACCTGGCTCTGATACCACTGTTGGGAAATCATGGGGGGCGACATCATATGCGCAGCGGAAGAACAAGAAAACAAAAATCCCCGATTCCCAAAAAGATGTTCGTCGTCGTGCGAAGATTGGTGCGCAAAATCCGCAAAACACAAAACTACGTATAGAGATTGTATTACCTAGGGAGATCGTATATCCCTGTTTCCTTGCAGATCCTCAGGAGAGGGTGAAGGAGGTCAAGCGTCCTCCTCTCTAGCGGTGATCCACACAGCAGGGTTGCGACGACGCTCCTCAAAACTCCAGGCCTACTCTGAGGTGGAGAGGGAGAGGAGAATAGGAAGGGCAAGCAAAGACTCTAGCCTATGAGGCTGTGAATCCCTCCTATTTATAGAGATCCCGTGTCAAAACCCTAATGGGTCCTTTCCCTAGTGGGTATTGGATCTGCATCCAATAAGACAAGGGCTCCGTCGGATATCTCATATCCGAACCTCTACTCATCGCAATGCCTACCATATGTGTGTGACCCTCTAGGCCCAATATCGAGCTGGCCGTGAGTCATACCTGTCAGAACTCCTTCTAACTAAGTGAATTATTATCTCTGTAATAATTCACTCGACTCATCGACTACGGAAGTACTAGGCCACTACGCCGTAGTCCCCAGACGATACAGGGGAATCCAATCCATTGGACCTGTCTGTCCTCAGTTACCATGTACCTATAGTCCCTCATCCATCTAATATCCCAGAGACCGTATATCGAGCATGGTGCTGTCAGACCCATACGGTTTCTACTTGAGTCTCGCTCTAATCGGATTCTCCCGGAGAACTCTTTCTCTCTCAACCCGAATGACCCTGGCCAGGGATTTGTCTGAGCAAGAACACATGGGATATTCCTCTCATGATACCGAGAGTGGATGATCCTCTATCGACACTCAATAGCCCTCGTAAGGTCGACTACCACTCCCAATGACCAGCTGTACTAGATCTGGGAACAGCCAAACCTATAAGTCTGGTATCAAAGAGTGGAGCACTCATACAGGACATCCTTGGTGTCTCAAGTCTAAGAACCAGATACACCACTAGGACTACGGAATCGTTGTCTGACAATAAGGCATCATCAACCATCCAGCATTCCGTAAGCGGATCAATCAGTGAACTCATTCTCCAATGAGCACCTGTACTGTATCCCTAGTGTCCCTACACGAGCAGCTATGAGACCAACTGCATCCATCATATGGACGGGTATACAGCACACCAGTCTATCCGGTTATCACGATGTCCCTCTCGAGTAACCTATGACCGGGATTATTTAGGATATGTGTTTAAAGGTGAATCGATCTCATTATCGTGATCTCATCACGATCCGATTCCCATTGCACAAATCCAAGGACATCACTATACATATGCATTTATGCAATAGTTATAAAGTGATATACGCCAAAAATATAATAAGCAAAAAGATTCTGTATCAAGTCACACGTGCCATCACTCACGTGATTGGCTTGCTGGGCACTTATGACTAGCAGTTATCATAATATAAGGAATCAGCTCCTTGCTACTTAGCTCGACTCCTAGATCTGTGATGAACTTCTTCATCTAGACTACCTCATTTGCTGCCTCTATTGCAGCAGTATACTCCGCCTCTGTAGTCGAGTCAGCGGTAGTATCTTGCTTAGAACTCTTCCAGCACACTACTCCTCCATTCAAGGTGTACATATACCCCGAATTCAACTTACTATTATCGACATCAGACTGAAAACTCGAGTCTATGTAGCCTTCAACCTTGAGGTTACTACATCCATATACTAGTAAAAGATCCTTAGTCCTTCTCAAGTACTTAAGGATACACTTTATTGCTTTCCAGTACTCCAAGCCTTGATCCGCCTAATATCTGCTCGTGACACTTAGAGCATGCGCTATATCAAACATAGTACATAGCATGACATATATGATAGACCCTATTACTAAGGCATAAGGTATCATATCCATGTTCATCCTTTCTTCAAGAGTCTTTGGGGACATACTCCTAGAAGCGATATCCCATGTCTCATCAGTATAAGACCTCTCTTGGAATTTTTCATGCCAAATATTTTGATAATGGTTTCTATGTACCTGAACTGGGACAAGCCAAGCATTTTCTTGGATCCATCTCTATAGATCTGAATCCCCAAGATATAGGATGCTTTCCTTAAATCTTTCATGGAGAAGTGTCTAAATAACTAAGCTTTTACTGTGGATAGCATTCCTACGTCATTCCCAATGATTAGGATGTCATCCATATATAATACCAAAAAGGTGATAGTGCTCCCACTTACCTTCCTGTACACACAAGGCTCATCTTTGTTCTTAACGAAGTCATAAGATCTGATTGTCTCATCAAATCTTATGTTTCAACTTCGGAAAGCTTGCTTTAGTCTATAAATAGATCTAAGCAACCTGCATACCTTATCTGGGCAGTTCTTGGACATGAATCCCTCGGGTTGTATCATATACACCTCCTCCTTGAGGTTCCCATTAAGGAATGTGGTTTTCACATCCATCTGCCAGATCTCATAATAATAGTGTGCTGCAACAACCAATAGAATTTGGATGGATTTTAGCATTGCTACGGGTGAGAAGGTTTCGTCATAGTCAACACCTTGCCTTTGATGATATCCCTTAGCCACTAGCCTTGCTTTATAGGTCTCTATCTTTCTATCTACTCTAATCTTTTTCTTAAAGATCCACTTACAACCGATGGGTACAATACCTTCGGGCGCATCAACTAGGTTTCAAACCTTATTGGAGTACATAGAATCCATCTTAGAATTTATGGCTTCTTGTCACTTCCCGGAGTCTATACTCATAATAGCCTCCTCATAGGTTTAAGGATCAATATCCTCAACATCCTCTCCTCTAATATATCCCACATATCTCTCAGGAGGATGAGATACTCTGTCAGACCTATATAAAGTTGGAACTTGTGTATTAGGTACCTGAACAAACTCAGGCTGTAGAGTGGTGCTTGAGTTAGATTCTCTAATCTCGCTCAACTCTATCATGCTCTCACTATCTCTGCCAAGAATATGTTCCTTCTCAAGGAACACTACTCTCTTGACTACAAAAACCTTTTGGTCCTCGAGATAATAGAAATAATACCCACAAGTTTTCTTGGGGTATCCCACAGACTTGCACCGCTCCATCCTTGATTCTAACTTATCGGGGTTGTGTCTTTTAACATGGGCAAGGCAGCCCCAAATCTTAACAACCTTAAGATCGAGCTTCTTCCCTTTCCATATCTCATATAGTGTAGACACTACCGACTTAGTTGGAACTCTGTTCAGAAGGTAAACTACGGTCTCTAAGGTATATCCCCAGAATGAGATGGGTAAGTCAGCGAAACTCATCATAGACCGTACCATGTCTAACAGCGTATGATTTTTTTTTTCAGACACACCATTGAGCTGAGGTGTATAAGGAGGTGTCCATTGGGATAATATCTCATGGTCCTTAAGGAATTGAGTAAACTCTGTACTTAAGTACTCACCTCCTCGATCTGATCGAAGAGTCTTGATACTCTTTCCAGTCTAGTTCTCCACTTCATTTTATACTCTTTAAAATTTTCAAAGGCTTCGGACTTGTACTTCATTAAGTACACATATCCATACCTTGAGAAATCATCAGTAAAGATAATGAAGTAGGAGTAACTACCAATGGCATGAGTTGACATGGGTCCACATACATCACTATGTATGAGTTCCAACAGCTTAGTGGCTCTCTCTCCAATTCCACTAAATAGAGAGTTGGTTGGTTTTCCATGAAGGCAAGACTCGCAAGTTGTATATGACTCATAGTCGAATGGATCTAGATATCTATCATTTAGCAACTTTTGAATCCTTCCCTCATGGGTGTGACCTAGCTTACAATGTCACAAGTATGCACTGTTCACCTCATCTCGTTTTCTTTTAGACATACTTACATTCATGATAGGTGGAGTAGTGTCTAGCATAAATAAACATTTATACAATATTCCTCTCGCCAATCTCCCCTCGGCTTTGCTAGAATCTACAACAAATTGCAAATGTGATAAGCAAAACTGGTATCCAATACCAATGCACTATTACAAAAGCCTGACAACTGGAGATTGATCATGAATGTACTTGAAGCTTCTCCAAGCTTCTATTTCGCCCTCTCTGCAAGGTACTCTTTGCAGTTCCTCTTCTAGTGCCCATCTTTGCCACAGTGGAAGCATTGGTCTTTGTTCTTTGCTGGGTCTTTCTTAACAACCTTTGCTTTACCTGGTTTGCCCTTGCCCTTGCCCTTCTTAAGGGACTTTTCTACTTTCTTTTTCATTCTGGTCTCACTAGTGTAGAGAACTGACTTCTCTTTCTTAATAGTACTCTTTGCCTCCCTCAACATATTGAGGAGCTCTAGGAGAGTCACCTCAAGCTTGCTCATATTAAAATTCATTATGAACTATGAAAAGGAATCTAGTAGGGACTGAAGCACAATGTCCACACATAAGTTATTCTCTAGGACCATTCCTAGATATGAGTTTTTCTATCTACTCAATTATCTTTAGGATATGGTTCTGAACCGATGTCCCCTTAGTCATCCTAGCGTAGAAGAGGCTCTTGGATATCTCATATCACTGAGTCCTTCCCTATTCCTCAAACAATTTGTGGGTGTATAGGAGAATAAATATGTCATCAATCTTTTCATGTTGTCTCTATAACTCAGGAGTCATAGAGCCCAACATGTAATACTAAGCAAGAGTGGAGTCATCAATGTACTTCACGTAGCGAGCGATCTCATCCTCGCTTGCCCCTTCCTCGGGCGTAGGCATCACTATATCAAGGACGTACGTGATTTTCTCTTCGTGAGAACAATTCTCAAGTTGCAGAGCCAATCCGTATAATTTGGACCAGTGAGGCAGTTGACATCGGGTATGCCACATAAGGGATTTGAAATGTGACATTTTCTAAAAATAAAGATGTAGCAAAAGTAAATAACATGCATATTTTATAAGAAATAAACAATCAAAATATTGACTTCTATCTTAATATGCTCCCACTATTTTACTTGCGAGTCACGCGATACCCTCAACACGTGAAACAGAAGTCTTCGGTATAATTCTAGTGGGGATTAGGATTCAATCAGCATCTTAGTATAACCTCGAGGGACTCGACCAATCACACTAAGCCCAAAAGGTAGGCAACTCTTATCGATCATAACTTCTTGTGATTCCCGTCCTGTTTGGTCTCCAAATCACCATGGTCTCGAGGGACTCAACCAACCATGATGCTCGGTTAAGTCAGTACCTTCGTTACAAGAAGAGTTTGATTTGATGATATACCCTCGAGGGACTTGACCAAGCATACCATTTCCTCAAGTCACTAGTGACCAAGCATACCATTTCCTCAAGCCTCGAGGGACTCGACCAACTCAACCTACATCGGGAATCGGTTCCTACCTATAACGATAGAAGGCCACGTGGGTCAATCTAATTGCCTCACGTTTACCGACTTAATATTATCGAGAGAGGGGTTTGTATGATTTGGTCTCCTAATATGACATGTCACACATATATATATTTAATATATATCTACATCGCATGTAAATATATATACATATCTAGTAGGTGTATAAGCAAACACACCAGATGATTATGAATCACAACTTAATGTGATCAAGCCCGAGCCAGTAGGCCTAATCACTCACATCAAGATCTATGTGTGCAACGATACATCTCCATGCCCTGTGATCATCCATCTCGTCCTCATCAGCTCCGTCGACATCTCGATGCATCTCCATGTATCGCAATCGTCCATCTCGTGGGCCCCGCTATCGCATCCACGCTCCCGCTGCACCTCCTCACGTGATTACAACTTAATCATAAGCACACAGATCTAACAATAAATGAGAAATATAATGGAGGCTCGCAGGCCCCAATAATAATAATCACAAATACACACATTACACAGTCCATGGTCATTCGACCATACATCATACATCACATGTATAAATTATCATCATATAGGACACTAAATAATAATAATAATAATAATAATCAATTAAATCTTTTAATTAATTAATATTTTCTGAAATTAAGGACATATAAGGAATTTTTAGAATTCTAAGGGGTATTTTTGTAATTTAGATAAAGGCTAGAAATTGGAATTTCTCAAATTCTAACGGGCAAAACTATCTTTTGCCAAAAAACCCTAAGCCCCTTTCTCCCTTTCCCCTACTACAGCAGCCGCCACCGCCACGGTGCCGACAGCAGCCTATGCGGTTGTGGGGCGCGGAGGCGCCGCCCCTTCCCGCGGGTAGCGACTCTCCTATGGTTGGGCATCGCCGTGAGCGGTTCTGCCCACGGGCACCACCCGCAGGCGGTGCTGCCTCGTCGAGCAACCGCCCCTATGGGGGTTTTGCCCGCGGGAGCAGCGGCCGTTGTCCTGCGGTGCCTCAGCCCGCGGGCGCCGTGGCCGTAGACGCCGTTGCCCTGCGGTGCCTCTGCCCGCGGGTCCAACACCCGCAGGCACCTCCTTTGCACACCACCGCTACAAGCGGCCTACGCTAGGGCAGCAATGCCCCAGGGAGATCATATATCCATGTTTTCTTGTAGATCTAGAGAGGGTCAATGAGGTCAAGCGTCCTCCTCTCTAGCGGTGATCCACACAACAGGGCTGCGACGACGCTCCTCAAAACTCTAGGCCTGCTCTGAGGTGGAGAGGGAGAGGAGTATAGGAGACGCAAGCAAAGGCGCCTATGAACCACCGAATCCCTCCTATTTATAGAGGTCCCTTGTCAAACCCTAATGGATCCTCCCCTATTGGGTATTGAATCTGCATCCAACGACCCAAGCCTCTTAGATTAGTGGATCTCTATCCATTAATCTCTTATGGCTCTTATTGGATCTCATCTAGAGGATCCAATAATTCAAGAGCTTATTAGATATCCAAAAAGACAGGGGCTTCGACGGATATCTCATATCCGAACCTCTACTCATCACAACGCCTACCATATGTGTGTGACGCTTTAAGCCCAATATCGAGCTGGCCGTGAGTCATACCTATCAGAACTCCTTCTAACTTAGTGAATTGTTATCTCTATAATAATTCACTCGACTCATCGATACTAGGCCACCACGCCGTAGTCCCCAGATGATACAGGGGAATCCAATCTAATGGACCTGTTTGTCCTTAGTTACCATGTACCTATAGTCTCTCATCCATCTAATATCCTAGAGATCGAATATCGGGTACGGTGTTGTCAGACCCATATGGTTTCTACTCGAGTCTCGCTCTAATCAGATTCTCCTTGAGAACTCTTTCTCTCTTAATCCGAATGACCCTAGCCAGGGATTTGTCTGAGCAAGAACACATGAGATATTTCTCTCATTACACTGAGAGTAGATGATCCTCTATCGATACTTAATAGCCCTCGTAAGGTCGACTACCACTCCCAATGACCAACTATACTAGATTTGGGACATCCAAACCTACAAGTCTGGTATCAAAGAGTGGAACACTATTATAGGACTGTTAGGATCGGAGCGGCACTAAGAGGGGGGGGATGAATTAGTGCAGTGGATTAAAACGTTGGTTTCAATAAATCTTTCGTACGATAAAAAATCGGAATCGGAAGTGCTTAACTTGAAAGCATATTCGCAAAGTTGTGCAGTAAATGTAATGAGGAAATAAAGCAAGTAAGAGGGTTTGCAGTAATGTAAATAGCAGTAATGAAATGCAAACCAGAGATTACGCCGTTTTTAAAGTGGTTCGGTCAAGTGACCTACATCCACTTGCGAGGCCCCTCTTCGATGAGGCTCCCACCTTCCACTAGCAAATCTCTTGAAAGGGAAGGGTAAATACCCCTCTTACAACTTTTACAAGTGGTTCGCTCTCTTACAGATTTTCAGCAAGAAAGAAGGAGGTGAACACTAGCAAATTGAAAACAAGAAAGACAAAGACTCTTCTAAGACTTTTCTCTCAATCACTTGCTGCACAAAAGTTATTCTCTCAGCTAAGATTTGAGGGGTATTTATAAGCCTCAAGAGGATTCAAATTTTGGGCTCCAAAATTTGAATTCTCTTTGGGTTCCCGAATGCTGGAGGTGCCACCGCCCAGCGCTCGGGTGCTGGACGGTGCAACCGCCCAGCCAAGGAGGTGTCACCGCCCAGCTCTCGGGTGCTGGGCGGTGCCACCGTCTAGGCCAAATCAGCTCACTGGTTGGGCTCCAAATTTGGCCCAAACCAGTCCGAACTCGGGCCCAATTGGCCCCTACTTGGGTTATAGGATTAACACCTAATCCTAACCCTAATTAATGTGCTAACTACGAATTTAAAGACATTTTCTAAGCTATTACAAAGTCCGTAAGTCAAGACTTCTTCCGGCGAGCTTCCGGCGAACTTCCGACGGTCTTCCGATAAACTCTCGAAAATCATTCTGCGGACTCCCGGCAAGCTCCTAGACTTCACGATTTGATCTTGGCGAGTTCCAACGAGCTTCTTCGGCAAGCTCCGATCTTTCTCGGTGAGCTCCGCGAACTTCCAACGAACCTTCCGGCGAGCTTCCGAAAAACCCTTCGGCAAGCTCCCTACTCATTCTCGGCTAGTTCCGACAGCATTCCCGACGAACCTTCGGACTTCCGTCGAACTCTCGAACTCGCAACAAATCCTTCGCGCTTGACTCCAGTACTTTGTTTCGCTTTATGTCTTCATCGTTATCGTAGTTAATCCTACACACACAAACCAAAACTCAACTCCGATCTAGACAATTATTACAACGTGAATTGACATTCTATTGCCCGACACGTCATTGGTTGGCGCTTCGTCCGATTCTTCGGTGCATCGTCCTCTCTTGCGGCTTGTTGCCCAATCGGCGGTTGATCTCCGCAACCCCAATATCCTTGGCACAATTCCACTCTCCTTGGCCCGACGCCCGACGTCCGAAGCCTTCTGCCATCCAATACCCTGACGTGATCTCCTCCGGCACAACGTCAATTCCTCCTGCGTTAACTGTCTAATCCTGATCGAGTAGACCTGCATCACTCAAAATGCAGTTAAACATAAACATAATTATCAATTAGTTTCATCATCAAAATACAAGATTCAACAATCTCCCCTTTTTTGATGATGACAACTAATTGATGACTAACGGAGTTAACTTTAACTCCCCGGAGTTTAACCAAACTCACCCTATCAATATGCCATTGATAGAACACTTGGATTATCCCAAATCCAAGTAACATTCATCAGTAGTTCTGATAACCATTTAAACCATCATGCAAATATTTAAAATATTCAATTTAATGCATGAAGTCATCAATATACTTCTCCCCCTTTGTCATCAACAAAAAGGAGAAGTTCCTACTCTTATGTGTTTAGAGAAAAAAAAGTTTCATACATTGCATGAAAAACATAGTATCAAATTTTATCATCATGCAATCTAGCAATTAAAGATGTGTAAGTTTAGCATGTTTGCATTTCTTGATATAACAACTAATTGCTTCTCTTTAGACTACATGCTAGCAAGTTTCAAGCTAGCAAATTTTTGCTTCCTTTGCAATGTTTGAGCTAGCAAAGTTTTTGAAAAAGTGAGCAACATACAAGCTAGTAAAAATTTCGAAAGCAAATGCAAAATAGCTTTCTTATGTAGGCCCATGACTCTTGCTTCCTATTGCAATGTGCAAGTTGCAAGTTTTTGAAATATCCAAGTTCAACATTGGATACCAACATTGCATAATTAACATAATCTCCTAGTTTTATCATTATGCAATTTTGCTATCATCATAGATATGCAAGGTAGTATGATAGTAATTTCTACAACATACAAGCTAGCAAATTTTACAATATTTTTAGAGCATGCAAGCTAGTAAAATGTTTGAAAAAGTGATCAAGTTTTGCAACATACAAGCTAGAAAAAATGTCAAACTAGCAAGAGATAATGTTTTACATGAGGCAAGCAAACAATTTGGCAAATGTTACATTTGCATCTTCTGTTTTGAGAAGTGCAATTTTTGCTTTCATATTGAATTGTGCAAGCTAGTTAGTTTGCCTCTTTTCATGATGTCCACGCTAGAAATTCTTGCTCCCCTTTGTCATTGTCAAAAAGAAGGGAAGACCCTTATATCAATTTTCATATTATGACAAAGGTAAGTATCATTCTTATTTGTGGATCATTATATATTCAAATTAAAACATACACAATTTCAATAACCTTATTTTTCATGCATGATACCGAAAAATAAATCAATCATCATTAATAAGCATATCATACATGATACTCAAACATTAAAATTTTCAAGCATTTATCAACATGTTGATCATGATACCAAACATTCATCATTTAAAGCATTCATGATACACATCATATGCAATACATCACATAAAAAGCATAAGTGTTGCATGCATCATTTTAGCAACAATTCGTAGCATTTCATCATATGACAAGATATCAGCAAGTAAAATTACAATGCTAGTTCTTGATATCTTAATATGATGCAAACATGGCATATGGCAATCATAGCATTTCGATTATCAATTTTCCATATATTTCGATGCAAGCTTCTTTTGATATCTCAACATAATTCAAATTTAAATATGGCACTTATTAATTCATATATTTATCATTCAAATATGACACTCATAGTATCAATTCATATATTTCTCCCCCTTTGTCATTACCAAAAAGAAGGGAGAAATCGATGGCCAAAAGATTTTAATCATTATACAAGCCAACTTACAAAATCATGTCATGATATCAAGAAAATTCAAGAAGGACATGATTCATTCAATAAATCCTTTTAATAGAGCAAAAGGATTATACAACCAAGGATCATGATTAAAATATATCAATATCATAGATCAAGTCATGATTCGTGATTCATCATAAAGCAAATTAATTTTCAATCATCTCATAAGGCTTTTAAGGAATTTTTGAAACATAGGAGAATGATTAATTTAAGCATGCAATGTTTCAATTAAATTCAAGTCATGAATACCAATACTTTCATATTGTGAGTATCAATTCATGAATACCAAAAGATATTATTTGTGATTCCAATTTTACAAGATCAAGATTATGATTTAAATAAAACTTATTCAAATCAAATCGGTAACTTGAAACTCATAATCAAGTCATCAAAATCAATTTCGAGATTCACAAAATATCATGAAATCATTAATCTTGATCCGATGGGAAAAGCATTTTTGAAGTGATTCTTTTTCATCTAAGTATGCCTTAGTCATTATATGCCAAATCAAGATAAGCATGAAAGTTCAAGACATAAAGGCAAAATCTTATAAAACAGCTAATCAAGCAAGATTTTAAACATCTATTTTCAAGCTAGAGTAAGTCAAGGATTCAATTATCTTATGTCATGAATTCCAATAGGCATCTCAAATTATCAACATCACATTAAAAAGATATTTCAAAAAGACATATCAATAAGTGATTCATTTGCATCATTTTATTTTTGGAAGATTCTCCTCGTTCGTAAATAAATCTAGGAGAACAAAATGAATTAAGGGAGATATAATATGATTGAAGCATTGAACATGATTCATATTTAAAATGTGTCTCATGTCATAAGTATGAATCAAGCATTTGTGAAATCCGAAATCATCCTCAAAATCACATTCAATAAATTCATACATGACAAGCATAGATTTATTGAAAAATCGATAAGATAGAGGATCGTATTTCGTTTTTATAAATTTCTATTCATGTGATTTGCTTCTTATAAGCATTCCTTTACCTTTAATAAAACAAGTGTCAATATTTAAGACGGAAAGGTAAATTTCATAGAACAAATCATCAAGTATGATTCCATGATAACATCCTTTTAATATCTTGATATTCATCATCAAGTATGATTTCAAAAAAATATGTTTAAGAGAAATCATTAAGACCAAATACATGATACACTCATTTATTTTTAAAATATTCATCATGTTTATTTTCATGAGATTCACAAGATTGGTAAACTAATTCATTAATCTCAATAGGATATAAAATTTATTTCCATTTCATATAATTGATTTCATGTGAGGGTGTTCAAATCTTTTTGTGAAAACATGTATCATCATTTAAAATCAAAACAAAAGTTTCGTCATAAAACCGTCAAGACCAAACACATAAAAAATAAAACATCATGATATCACATCTATCATCAAAAGACTATCAAGAAATTCATACATAGATGTACATACACTTTGTCATCTTAATATGTCATGAGAATGTCATCTTAATTCATCATAAAAATGATTAAACCAAAAACATGTTAATCCAAAATGAGAGTATCAAATCAATATTCACTTCAAAAACTCATGCATGACATAAAATCATCAAAATACACATGCATGAATTAATCCTAAGCATTATATATAACTATCATCCATAGTGTTGCGTACATCATTCAACATTTCAAAACATAACATGTATGAAACCTTAGCAATATACTTTTCATGATCAAATTTTTAATTTTTTCAAGGATGCTAAAAAGAAAAACATGATATAATTTTTGAAAAACAATTTTTTTTATTTCCTATTCCCACTATCTAAATTAAGAACTCATTAAAAACTTTAAGTAATTTCAAAATAATTCAAGAGAGTTGAGTTACTTACCTTGTAGTTGAAGCTCGTCAAAGCCCTCGTCGTTTCACCTTTGGAAGTTCTTGATTCATCCTTGGTTGCCTTCCTCTTCTTTGGCCTCTTCCTCCGTTCAAGTTCATTGTTTATTTTAGATTTTTGTTTAATGAACTTATTAAGAGTTAGTGTTCGAAGTTCAAGTTCATCATTGTCCTCATCACTTGAGTCATCGCTCAAGTGGTATTTATTTGTCCGGAGTTCCAAATCCTTCCTGTTCTTTGGAAGGTGGTCCAAGTGTTCATTGTGTTCATCATGTGTATTGCGCACCATTTCATATGTCATCAATGAGCCGATAAGTTCTTCAAGTGGAAAAATATTTAAATCTTTTATTTCTTGTATTGTCGTTACTTTTGATTCCCAAGCTTTAGAAAGTGATCGTAAAACTTTACTAACAAGTTCAAAATTCAAGAAACATTTGCCAAGAGCTTGTAAACCATTGACGACATCCGTGAAACGGGTGTACATGTCAACAATGGTTTCGCTCGGCTTCATTTGAAAAAGCTCAAAATCATGCATTAAAATGTTGATTTTCGAATCTTTAACTCTAGAAGTGCCTTCGTGTGTGATTTCAAGAGTGTGCCATATGTCGAAAGCCGTTTCGCATAAAGAAACCCGATTGAACTTATTTTTGTCCAAAGCGCAAAATAAGGCATTCATAGCCTTTGCGTTTAAAGAAAACATCTTCTTCTCCAAATCATTCCATTGGTTCATTGGAAGAGAAGACATTTCAAATCCATTTTCGACTATGTGCCATAAATTCAAATCCAAAGAAAGTAAGAAAACTCTCATTCGAGTTTTCCAATAAGTGTAATCCGTCCCATTGAAAAAGGGAGGACAAATGAGAGAGTGACCCTCTTAAAAGCCGTAAAGAGCAATTTCTATTTGGGTGTTAAACCAAGGTAGAAAAACGTGGCTCTGATACCAATTGTTAGGATCGGAGCGGCACTAAGAGGGGGGGGGGTGAATTAGTGCAGCGGATTAAAACGTTGGTTTCGATAAATCTTTCGTACGATAAAAAATCAGAATCGGAAGTGCTTAACTTGAAAGCATATTCGCAAAGTTGTGCAGTAAATGTAATGAGGAAATAAAGCAAGTAAGAGGGTTTGCAGTAATGTAAATAGCAGTAATGAAATGCAAACCAGAGATTACGCCGTTTTTAAAGTGGTTCGGTCAAGTGACCTACATCCACTTGCGAGGCCCCTCTTCGATGAGGCTCCCACCTTCCACTAGCAAATCTCTTGAAAGGGAAGGGTAAATACCCCTCTTACAACTTTTACAAGTGGTTCACTCTCTTACAGATTTTCAGCAAGAAAGAAGGAGGTGAACACTAGCAAATTGAAAACAAGAAAGACAAAGACTCTTCTAAGACTTTTCTCTCAATCACTTGCTGCACAAAAGTTATTCTCTTAGCTGAGATTTGAGGGGTATTTATAAGCCTCAAGAGGATTCAAATTTTGGGCTCCAAAATTTGAATTCTCTTTGGGTTCCCGAATGCTGGAGGTGCCACCGCCCAGCCAAGCGGTGCCACCGCCCAGCGCTCGGGTGCTGGACGATGCAACCGCCCAGCCAAGGAGGTGTCACCGCCTAGCTTAGGCGGTGCCACCGCCTAGGCCAAATCAGCTCACTGGTTGGGCTCCAAATTTGGCCCAAACCAGTCTGAACTCGGGCCCAATTGGCCCCTACTTGGGTTATAGGATTAACACCTAATCCTAACCCTAATTAATGTGCTAACTACGAATTTAAAGACATTTTCTAAGCTATTACAAAGTCCGTAAGTCAAGACTTCTTCCGGCAAGCTTCCGGCGAACTTCCGACGGTCTTCCGATAAACTCTCGAAAATCATTCTGCGGACTCCCGGCAAGCTCCTAGACTTCACGATTTGATCTTGGCGAGTTCCAACGAGCTTCTTCGGCAAGCTCCGATCTTTCTCGGTGAGCTCCGCGAACTTCCAACGAACCTTCCGGCGAGCTTCCGAAAAACCCTTCGGCAAGCTCCCTACTCATTCTCGGCTAGTTCCGACAGCATTCCCGACGAACCTTCGGACTTCCGTCGAACTCTCGAACTCGCAACAAATCCTTCGCGCTTGACTCCAGCACTTT